>NW_026652295.1:13107465-13137139 GCF_009828535.3 Hylobates moloch | reverse complement strand
TAGCAATTTGTTACTATTTCTGATGATTCTGTGTGTTGGCTGGGCCCGGTTGGGCTGTTTTCACTTGGGGTCTCACATGCAGCTATACTCAGAAGTTGGGTGGGCCCCAAACCATCCACAAGCTACAAGGAGCTGGATGTCCAAGATGGCCTCTACATTTACACATCTGGCTAGAATAACTGAGGGCTGGCCAGGCATCTCTTTCTCCACTCAGCTACTCCACATGGCTAGCTTGAGCTTCCTTACAACATGGTGGTTTCAGGATAATTGGATTTTGTATATGGCAGTTGACTTGCTCAGAATGAGCATCCTAAGGGACCAAGGCAGAAGCTGTAAGGCCTGATTTAGCCTTGCAAAGGCCACACTGCACCACTTCTGCCTCATTCTGTTGGTTACGAAAGAGTCACAGGGCCCACTAAGATTGAAGGGAAAGCCCCCACAGAAGGGCATGAATATGCAGAGGCAAGGGCTATAGGAAGCCATCTTGGAGACTAGCTTCTGCAGGGATTAAAGGAGATCATTCATGTGGAGTCCTGAGTAAGAATGAAAGTAACGCATTAACCACAAGTTAAGTGCTCAGGAAATTAGCATTATTATTATTATTGCTGTTCTTTTCAGGGGAATTTGCCTATTATACTTTATCTGTTATTGAGGAATTTAAGGTTTTCTCAACTAGAAAAGGATTTTCAGGCACTAGCCAGAAGGTGAGGCAGTATTTTCTTAAGACTGATCTTGTCAGTGTCCTCAAAACTGTATAAACAACTATTTCTTTGGCCAGGAGTAAGACCTGTATTTTCAAGCATATCAGCCTATGCAGTGGAAATGTTTCTTTTCTGTTGGTTTCCATGTGGCTCCTATATTAGAATTTGGCTTTTGATGAGACATTTTTATTCAGACTCTTACAGATGAGCTAATTTTACTAATAATTATGACAGTGCTTTTAATACTGCTATATTATTAATACATCAGTATTTAGATAAAAGATAGTTCTCAAATGTCCTGTTGCACATTTCAGTTCTGGAAAATCTCTAGAACAACAATTTATCAAGACACTATCACTCCTATTCAGCCATCTCTATTCTGAGGACAAATACACGTTGCAAATTTGAGTAATATCATGCATCACTTAGTTTCAGAATGGTCTCATAGATAGAATGATTTTTCTTAATTTATTTCTGCCAAATGTGTGTGTGTGTGTGTGTGTGTGTGTGTGTGTGTGTGTGTGTCTTAGCTTCATACCTACTGGTGGTTTTTATTTTCCTTTCCCTTAGAGTGTGAGAGAGAGTTGGTTTTTTATTTAACCTCTTGATCAAGGAAAACTTGAGGGGCTTTCCATTTCTGCATGTTGTTGGGGGTGGGGGAGGAGCAGGTGTAAGCTGTAAGAAAAATCTGGTCCAGAGGGAAAAAAACAAGGAGTGCCTGAGGAGCCAGGGCGTTCTGTCTGTTCGCTAACGTACCCATGCAGCCCTGCCAAGCTCTGATGTGTTTAGACTTGAGCTTCAAGGGGGAGATTGCACAAAGGCAAGTTCCTGGGATTTGTTCTGCAGTCTGAGTAGGCTGGGGTGTTCTCACTGAGCTATTTCTGTATAAAAAGCTGTCTGGAACCATCTGAGAAGCCACTAACCACTGCGGTTTACTGGAATATGCCTTCTTTTCACTCTCTGTTGCATCATTTCCCCTCCATTTTATGCTCAAAAGAACGACTGTATGTGTCCATGTATACGTCCATGTGCGTGTGAGTTCCAGAGTTGCGTTGCCATGGAGTTATTTGGAAAAGGCATCTTGTGAACCACTTGAACTGAACATACAAAAATGCATCTCAAAAATCAAAGCTGCTCTTATATGCATAGACTCTTTCTGGAAGGATACACAAAAAAATTCCTAACAGTAGTTGCCTGGGGGGATGGGAACTGCAAGGGGGGAATGCTGTGAGGGGAGTATACTTTTCACTGTGCACTAATTTTTTTTTTTTTATCATGAGCATGTAATAGATTTTTTAAAAATGAAAACTGGGCCGGGCGTGGTGGCTCACACCTGTAATCCCAGCACTTTGCGGGGCTGAGGCAGGCGGATCACCTGAAGTCAGGAGTTCAAGACCAGCCTGACCAACATGGTGAAACCCCATCTCTATTAAAAATACAAATATTAGCCAGGTGTAGTGTCGGGCGCCTGTAGTCCCAGCTACTCGGAGAGGCTGAGGCAGGAGAATGGCATGAACCCGGGAGGCGGAGCTTGCAGTGAGCCGAGACTGCGCCACTGCACTCCAGCCTGGGCGACAGAGCAAGACTCCGTCTCAAAAAAAAAAAAAAAAAAAAAAGAAAGAAAGAAAACGGATGTTTAAATATTAAATACTGAGGCTCCTCTTGGGAAATATTTCCTGACTCAAATATCCCTCTTGACTCCTGCACCCAACTCCCCAGGAGGAAATTGGGAATCTCTGAACAATCCGTGGGCTGAATACAAAGGAATCTGCCTGGCTTCTTGGATGCACACTTCATACCCTCCAGGACAGCCCTATTTATTGGAATGCACAAAGTATGTGGAAAAGAGATACGATATCTTGTCGGATTCAATTTTGCTCCTAACATAGTGTGGATTAAAGAGTAATCAATAGTGACTTTGAGCACATTCTTTCTGTCAGTATCACAGAGAAAATGCAGCTGGTAGTGAATGTACCAGCCTGCTGATTGCAGGGAGCTAAACATGTATATCATATCTCCAGATGCCTGACACTACCTGCCAAGCCAACATGAAGCACTCACCCAGGTTGGACCAGGAAGCTTCCTACCTGGTCACATAGGAAAAGACTAAACACATTCATAACGTGTCTATACATGTATTGATTCTCCAAGAGATGATGGATCAGGCTTCAGAAAGAGTGGTGACCTTATTGTATGTTTCTGTATTATCTTTGCTGAGCTGATGGCCCACTTCCAGACCAAGAGCACAAATTACAAATGAACGCCCCCAACAGCAGTTCCTTTTCCATCTTTACTGTACAGGGAATCCGCTAAAATAAAGGCTGTCAATGCAGCATCTCTCATTGACACTCTGTTCATTGTGGGCTAACTGGATTGTACTGGACAGAGTTCTATTCATTGGAAATCATTAGCCAACTCCAGAGGGAGGAAAACGGAATAAAAAGGAAAAACATTGCCCATCACGAAAATAACTCGAGAATTGTGCAATCTGGCAACATTGGTCATCTGTGTTGAACTTGCTTTCAGCACTCTGTTAAGTGTTCTGTACCACACCCTACCTCTGAAGCGATTACTCCCTTCCTTTTGAATAGCAAAGTAATGGGAACTGGAAAAACTTCTGTGAATTTGGCAAGGTTTAGTATAAATGTTTCCATTAAATCTGGGCAAGGCATGGATGGGGGAGGGAAACGCATCCACTGATTATGCTTTTGTGCTACCTCTTGGTTGAAGGTTACCTTTCAGAGGTGAAGCCATGCTTTTCCCATCCTTGAGATCATGCCTAGACCTAGTATACTTGGCTGACAATATTATTTTGCTGCACAGCTTATATATTGTTCACATATGTTTGGAATTATCATGGAACTTCATGTCGTACTGAAAGGTTTCCCACAGCAAATTCTTTTGCACATAGAACTACCTCGTCTCAGAGTTTCTTCCTAAGGACATCACACTTTTCCATTTAACACAACAGGGCAGGTGCTTCAGAGGATTTCAGTTCAGTCGGGAGAAATTTACTGACTGTTTTCATACGTGTTCATGTCTTGTTGCACAGCCACTCTGCGAGGCTGACATCATTGACTTAGCTTTACCAGGGAGTAAGCCATTGCTCAGGGAAGTGAGTGACCTGCCAAGGCTGCCCCACCGGTACATGACAGATCTGGGACTCACACCGAGGTCATTCTGGCACTTTGGGAGGTTCCTCCTCTATAGCAGTGCCCTCTGATGCTGAAGGTCGAGGTGTAGCTCAGAGTTTGGACAGGGCTTTTAGGGAGACTGGCCAGACACTGGAGGGACATTGATGAGAATGGGGACTTGGAGTGGGAGAGTTTCGGTAATCCACCACACAAGTGCACCTGGAGCCTGAGAGGTGGGGTTCCTCCAGCTTAAGGGCAGGTATGGAGGGACTAAGCCACAGGGTAGGATTTAAAACTCTAGAAAGACTGAGGAAAACACAGGTGGGCCTTTAGTTGTGGAGGATATAAAGGAAGCCATGACGGCATTGACACAGAATCAAAGGTATCAAAGGGGTCAAGATGAAAAGCCTCAAGGCGAAACTTTCATCACAGGGGCTATGGTGGTGAGCCAATTATTGGAATCAGATCACAGCAAGACCAGCACCAGCCTGACTCGGTACTAAGCCTCTACTATGTGGCAGGCACTATTCTAGTTATTATGGAAATAGCCATGAACAAAGTAGATCAAGTATCTGACTTCGTGAAACTGGAATATAGTGACAGAAGATGAATAAACAAGGAAATATATCTCTAATGAGGTTAAATACTATAGAAAAAAGCTGCATAATGGAGTTTGTCGTGCTGGTGACGGTGGTAGTGTTTGCTATTTTACATAAGGTAGTGAGGGAAGGCCACAGGCCATGGGACATTTGAGCAGAGACTTGAAGGAAGGGAGAGGGTAAACTTCCTGAATACCTGGGAGAAGAGCTTTGCGGGCGGAAGGAACAGTCAGCACAGAAGCTTTGAGATCAACGGTACTTGGGGTATTTTGGTATAGCAAAGAGATCAGGTTCACAGGTCAGGGAAAGCAGTGTCTGAGATGATGGTTGGCACACATATGATGCTTACTAGGAAGTGCTCTTGAGATCAAACCATGGAAGGGAAAGAAGGGAAGGAAGCAAGACTGGGCAGAGGGAGAGGAGCTGTGATGCAGTCTCAGCTAAAGCCCCAGACAACCCCATGGGGATGTTGAAGATAGGATGGCCCTTCAGAGCTGCTCTGAGCTGGGGAGAGGAGACAGGCCCTTATACCTCCAAACCATTCAGCCACTGGATGCTGGCTACAATGAGAAGGGAGTGAGATGGGGTGTTAGGGGGACAGCGCTCCCCAGCCAAGGCCACCTCAGCATTCGAGGGGTGGCAGCCAGGAGCATGTCTCAGCTCCTGAAGGACACTCTAGGCAGCACCTGCTGGTGGGATTGGAGCTTGAGCCACGAGGCAGGGACAGAAGATGAGCTCAGGGAGGTGTCCAGGAGCCAGACTGGGGGAGCTATTGTGGGCCATGGTAAAAACATAGGCTTCTCTTCCTCTTGAGGTGGGGAGCCGTCGAAGAGTTTGAGACGGAATGCTAAAGTCTGGCTTCTGGGTTAACCTGATCATGCTGGCAGCTGTGCGGAATAGACCGCAGATGGGCGAGGAGGAAGCAGGCAGGCTCACTAGGGGTTGCCTGTAGTCCTCCAGGAAAAAAGAGACCAGTGTGGTGCTGGTGGCGGGTGTGAACAGTTGTTGGATTCTGGATATATTCTGAAGACAGAGCCAATAGGATTTGCTGATGAATTGGATGTGGGATGTGAGAAAGAGAAAAAAACAAGGACAACACCAGTGTCTCTCTGGAGTAACGAAAAGGCTGGTGTCACCATTTACTGACACGGGGAAGCTTGTGTATGGGTTTCCTATTGCCGCCGTAACAGACGACCACAACCTTAGTGGCTTAAAACAACACTAGTATGTATGCTCTCTTACAGTCCTGGAGGTCAGAAGTCTAAAGTCAAGGGGTTGAGTCTGGGTGTGGTAGCTTGGCTTGTGCCTGTGATCCCAGCACTGTGGGAGGCCAAGGCGGGTGGATCACCTGAGGTCAGGAGTTCAAGACGAGCTTGGTCAACGTGGTGAAACCCTGTCTCTAAAAAAAAAAAAAAAAAAAAGTTAGCCAGGCATGGCTTATAATTGAACCCGGGAGGTGGAGGTTGCAGTGAGCCGAGATCATGCCAGTGCACTCTAGCCTGGGCAACGGAGCGAGACTCTGTCTCAAAAATAAATAAATGAATAAATAAAAAATAAATAAATAAGCCGAGGGGTTGGCAGGGCTGTGTTCCTTCTGGAGGCTTCAAGGGAGAATCCATTTCCTTGTCTTTTCCAGCATCTAGAGGCTGCCTGCATCTCCTGGCTCATGGCCTCTTCTCCATCTTCAGAGTACATCATTCCAGCCTCTGGTTCTGCTGTCACATCTCCTTTCTCTTTCTGACTCTGATCCTCCTCCCTCTCTCTTCTAAGGACCCTTGTGATGACATTGGTCCCTCCCACATAATCCAGCAGCATCTCCTCATTCTCAAGATCTTTAATTTAATCACATCGGCAAACTCCCTTTTGCCCTATATGTTAACATGCGCAAGTTCTGGGGATTCAGATGTGGACAACTTTGGGGAGCCGTTATTCACACTTTGGAAAGAGCCTGTCTTGCAAAGGGGAATCTGACTTTCATTGTGGACTTGTAAATTTGAGATGCCTTGTTAAATGTTCAGGTGGAGATGTCAAGTCTGCAGTTGGATGTGATATGAGGCTGGCATTCAGAACAGCAGTCCCAGCTAAAATATGAATTTGGTAGTTTTCACAATATACAGAAGTGCCCTCTTATCTGTGGGGGATACTTTCCAAGACCCTCAGTGGGTCTGTGGGCCTGAAACCTCAGATATTACCAAACCCTATATACTCTGTTTTTTCCCATACATACATAATCATGATGCAGTTTAATTTACAAATTAGGCACAGTAAGAAATTAACAGTAACTAGTAATAAACTAGAACAATTAACAACAGTATACTGTAATAAAAGTTATGTGAATGTAGTCTCTTTCATCCTCCCTCCCTCTCTCTCTCCCAAAATATCTTTTTTTTTGAGACCTAGTCTTGCTCTGTCACCCAGGCTGGAATGCAGTGGCGCCATTTCGACTCACTGCAACCTGGACCTCCCAGGTTCAAACGATTCTGCCTCAGCCTCCCAAGTAGCTGGGACTACAGGTGCATGCCACCATGCCTGGCTAATTTTTTCTTTTTCTTTTTTTTTTTTTTTTTCTCTTTCAAGACAGAATCTCGCTCTATCACCCAGGCTGGAGTGCAATGGTGCGACCTCTGCTCACTGCAACTTCTGCCTCCCGGGTTCAAGCGATTCTCCTGCCTCAGCCACTTGAGTAGCTGGGATTACAGGCACCTGCCACCACACCCGGCTAATTTTCATAGTTTTAGTAGAGATGGGGTTTCACCATCTTGGCCAGGCTGGTCTCGAACTCCTGACTTTGTGATCCATCCACCTTCGCCTCCCAAAGTGCTGGGATTACAGGTGTGAGCCGCCGTGTCCAGCCTAATTTTTGTATTTTTAGTAGAGATGGGGTTTCACTCTGTTGGCATGGCTAGTCTCGACCTTAAGTGATCTGCCCTCCTCGGCCTCCCAAAGTGCTGGGATTACAGGCATGAGCCACTGTGCCTGGCCCCAAAATATCTTATAGTTTGGGACCACAGGTGACCATGGGTAACTGGAACCAAGAAAAGTAAAACTGCGGAGAAGAGGGGGCTACTGTATTTAAAGCCACATGACTAAATGATGTCAGCCTAGGGAGTTGCTGTACAGTGAGGAGAGAAGTCTGAACATTGGGCCCTGGAATATTCCAGTGGTTGGGGATTAGGGAGAGAAGGATCCAGGAAAGAGTGTGAGGGAGTGGGGAGAAGTTGAGAGAATGCTGGTCCAGAGGCCAAGGACAGGGGGACAGCAGAGAGAGTAACAAGCTTCATAGGAACAGGAGGACTGAGCAGTGCCCACTGGATTTGGCTGGTGACCTTGACAAAGGAACTAGATCTCCTGTTTGAGAGGAAGAAGAGGGGTGACAGCCTGATTAAAATGGGCTCAAGGCCAGGTGCTGTGGCTCATACCTGTAATTCCAGCACGTTGAGAGGCCGAGGCAGGTGAATCACTTGAGGTCAGGAGTTTGAGACCAGCTTGGCCAACGTGGTGAAACCCCATCTTGACTAAAAACACAAAAATTAGGCCAGGCACGGTGGCTCACGCCTGCAATCCCAGCACTTTGGGAGGCCGAGGCGGGCGGATCATGAGGTCAGGAGATCGAGACCATCCTAGCCAACATGGTGAAACCCCATCTCTACTAAAAATACAAAAATTAGCTGGGCGTGGTGGCACACGCCTGTAGTCCCAGCTACTCGGGAAGCTGAGGCAGGAGAATCACTTGAACCCAGGAGGCAGAGGTTACAGTGAGCTGAGATCACACCACTACACCCCAGCCTGGTGACAGAGCGAGACTCCGTCTCAAAAAAAAAAAAAAAAAATTAGCTGGGTATGGTTGTGCACACCTGTAATCCCAGCTACTTGGGAGACTGAGGCAGGAGAATCCCTTGAACTCAGGAAGTGGAGGTTGCAGTGAGCCAAGATAGTGCCACTGCACTCCAGCCTGGGCAACAGAGCGAGACTCTGTCTGAAAAGAAAAAAGGGCTCAAGATGTAATGGGAGGGGAAGGATTGGAGACAATCAGTGGAGACTACTTTCTGAAGAGCTTTGTTGGAAAAAGGAGTGAAGAGATGGGGCAGTAGCTAGCATAGATTTGGGAGCAAGAGAAGACCAGTGAGTGCAGGGTATTCCAAGGGCAGCTCCGATTCCAGAATCTGGGCCAAATGGAATCTATGGGTGGGCACGAAGGGGTCCACCTGAAGGTTAGAAATGGGACGGTTCCAGGGGGAGAGGCCTAGCAAGTCCTGGCGTGGTGGGTAGAGGAGGGCAAAAGAGCAACACAGATGTGCTTCTCCTTATCCAGTGAATATCTCCCTACAGATACTGAAAGGCTGAATAGGAACTGAGTTTTTTGAAAATTTGATCTGATTTTAACTACACTGGGAAAATTATTTAAAGGAATCTACTAGTGATTTTTAAGGTGAAAAAATACTCTCCAAATAGAATTATGCTATAAGAATTTCCATGTATCAGTTTTTCCAAAACCTGAGTACACTTATAAGTACATATTTTAGTTCTCTATTCCATCTAGTACAAAACTAAATATATAAGATTTTCTTCAAATCATTGTAAACTTTTTTTAATGGAGACATCACAATATGACTGTGAGATTATAGAATGGTATGGTTTTAATTTTAAAAAGCTAAAACACAGAGCAGGAAAATTATTTTCCACATGCCACTGAATAAGTGCCCAGCCAAGCCTGGCAATGAGTCAAGAGAACAGGAATTCAGGGCCAGAAGGCCTGTCACCCTCAGGACCCAAGGGAGATACATGTCAAGTGCCATAAAAAAATGGTTTCAAGGCTCTGGGGAGGGCTTTAAGAAATTAAAGAATCAGAATCTAACATAAACAAGATCCCCAACACACAAATAGCAGCATGGGGCAGGGAAGAGAGGACGCGCACATGCCAAAATGCCTGCAGAGAGGATGGTGCGTAACAGCTTTGGCTTACACTGAGGAGAAGGTATCCTTCCTGTGCTTGGAGATTCAAGGCTGTACAGTGTCATCTTGAAAATGACATCTTCAGGATAAGCAAGCCAGCCCAGGGCCTTTGCACATACTGTTTCCTCTGAGCCACTCAACCCTTCCCTCCACCCCAGCTAAATCTCACTCAACTTTCAGGTCTCACCTGAAATTTCACTTGGTGAAATTTTTTTTCTGAGCCTTTTCTGAACCCCCAGGCTGCCTCATTCCATCTTAATTCAGTTGTGGAACCTACTAATTAGAAACCCACAAATATTTCCTCTGGAGTAACCTTAGAATCAAAATTTTTAAATAAAAAAAAAGTATGTAAGCATCTCATTAAATAAGGTGTCACTGAGGCCATTGTAAGTATTTTGTGAGCTAGGCCAAAGGTGTGGATACTAAAGCCTGTTGGTAATAGAAGGTTCTGGGCCCTTCCAGGTCCTATGTGACTAAGGTCTGTAATGTTTCTACCTGAGTAGAGAATGCAGAGACCGCTCCCTCCTGTCCTCTCGGTTCTGCTCACCATCACTGGAGACCCCATTCCTGAGCACTCTATATGAAACAGCAAGTCCACCCAGGACACATGGTCTCCATCCTCTTACTTTGCTTATTTTTCTCCATAGTCTCCCAGGACATTTTTACATGTTTGTTTGTTTATTGGGCTGACCCCCTCCTTTCCGTAAAGGAAATAGTTTGTCTTATTCACTATTATATCCCCAGAATCTGGAAGAATGCCTGGTAAGTAGTAGGTGCTTGGTAATATCTGTTGAATGAAACAATGAATGAGGCCGGGCACGGTGGCTCACACCTGTAATCCCAGCACTTTGGGAGACCGAGGCAAGTGGATCACCTGAGGTCAGGAGTTCGCAACCAGCCTGGCCAACATGGCAAAACCCCATCTGTACTAAAAATACAAAAATTAGACAGGCGTGGTGGCGCATGCCTGTAGTCCCAACTACTCAGGAGGCTGAGGCAGGAGAATTGCTTGAGCCCAGGGGACAGAGGTTGCAGGGAGCTGAGAACGTGCCACTGCACTCCAGCCTGAGCAACAGAGCAAAACTCCGTCTCAAAATAATAATAATAATAATAATAATAATAATAATAATAATGAATGAGTTGGTCAATCATGTCAGACGATGGCGAGAGCAGGCTGCCAGGGTACACACATGGCCTGTCACAGCCTGGCCCAGGTACCTCCGGGGCTACAGGTAGAGAAACTCCTCACTTCACCCAACCTTCTTTCATTTCTCTTTCTGTAGCACAGATGTGATCGCCTGGCTTCTCTTGTTTCTTGGTTTGGGTGAACTTGTGGTCCCAGTTCTCCTCTCACCTTATTCTGGTCTGATTTCCTGATCTCTTTGGGATTAAAACAAGCCCCTAACAGCCTGTTCACACACTGCAGCCTCCGGATGCTCTCCTCTGGCTCTGGCTGCTCATGTGAGCATCAGCACCTGCTGCTCTATGGGATAACAAATTTCAGTAGCACCACATACAATTCCTTAGAAGATGCCTTCCTGCTTTCTATTAATCTTGGGGGAAATGTCTTATGGAAACACCTCCCTCTCCAAAGTAAATAGTGATCACCTAAGGTTTTCCTGCAGATAAATGTCCAAATAATCACTTGTCTTTGAGAAGCACTTCAATTTGTATAGAGGTCACCCCTAAAACTTCCCATTGCTTCATGGAGACTTTCCTGGGTAGGATTTTAGCTGCCATATTTGGATGAGGTTTTGACCAAAGCAACAACGAAGATAAAGGAAGACTTCACAAGGTCCCACATCATTTACGATTTCAAATATTCAACTGGAGAGGGGAAGAACAAGAGAAAGAGAAAACAGGAGGAGAGAGTGTTCCCTCTGAGGCTGCACTGTCAATGCTATTTGTATACCTCATCATAATGAAGACAATAAGCAGTCCATGTGTCTTCATAAGAATGACCTGCTCCAGCCAGGCGTGGTGGTTCATGCCTGTAATCCCAGCACTTTGGGAGGCTGTGGCGGGCAGATCATGAGGTCAGGAGATCAAGACCATCCTGGCTAACATGGTGAAACCCTGTCTCTATTAACAATACAAAAAATTAGCCAGGCGTGGTGGCATGTGCCTGTAATCCCAGCTACTCAGGAGGCTGAGGCTGGTGAATTGCTTCAACCTGGGAGGCAGAGGTTGCAGTGAGCCAAGATTGTGCCACTGCACTCCAGCCTGGGTGACAGAGTGAGACTCCGTCTCAAAAAAAAAAAAAAAAAAAAAAAGTGTTAATAGTGGAGTTTTAGGTAGGCAAGTGTAAACTGTAGAATAGATATTTTTGTAGGACTTTACTGTTTGTTTCATCTTATTTTACTTTATTTTTGAGACAATCTTGCTCTGTCACCCAGGCTGGAGTGCCGTGGCACCATCTCAGCTCACTGCAACCTCTGTCTCCTGGGTTCAAGCGATTCTCCTGCCTCAGCTTCCCAAGTAGCTGGGATTAGAGGCATGGCGATTCTCCTGCCTCAGCTTCCCAAGTAGCTGGGATTAGAGGCATGAGCTAAGGCCACACTGTACTGTTTAAAATTTGGCACATGGACCAGCAGCATTGAGATCCCCTGGGGGGCTTAATGGAAATACAGAATCTCAGGCCTGCACCTCAAACCTACTAAATCAGAATGTGTATTTTGACAAGATCCCCAGGTGAGTTTGAGAAGTACTGGTCTAGGGAAGCACAAGATATTGGAATTGCCCATCCAGTCTATGTGGAAAATGTGCTATTAGAAATTGGAGAGAGGGGGCCGGGTGCGGTGGCTCACGCCTGTAACCTCAGCACTTTGGGAGGCCGAGGGGGGCAGATCACTTGAGGTCAGGAGTTTGAGACCAGCCTGGCCAACATGGCGAAACCCTGTCTCTACTAAAAATACAAAAATCAGCCAGATGTGGTGGCACGTGCCTGTGACCCCAGCTACTCGGGAGGCTGAGGCAGCAGTATCGCTTGAACCCTGGAGGCGGAGGTTGCAGTGAGCCGAGATTGCACCATTGCACTCCAGCCTGGGCGACAGAGTGAGGCTCCATTTCAAAAAAAGAAAAAGAAATTGGAGAGGGCAGATAGATGCAGGTAAAATTCCTACAGGTGGACCCCCATTTTCCTGCTCATTTCTGTTGCCCCTCCAACTTGTGAACACTGTCAAGATCCTCCCTGCACCTTTACACACTTCTGATCTAACACTGCCACACAGAAACACACCTCCACACACTATCAGCAGTGACTATTGTGAATCTACTTATCTATTTTTACATTTGTATGGTTAATTTGTAGTAAAGATGGATTCAAATAAATCTTTTGGTGATTGACTCCAATTTCATAATGAAGGAAATGAGTTCAGTTGCTCTATCATTCTAGAGAAATTCCCATTTTAGTTCATTAGGATTGTCCTCTCTGAGTTGGTCTAATCCAACTCTCTGCCAAGTGGTTAACCTTACATGAAGAAAATACACTATTTTAACTTCTCCATTTTATACATATATAGTGACATAAACTGGTCAATCTTCCCCGCCCATATATCCATGGGAAAACTGGGAAAAATAATTATTAGAAATGGACACCATCATTCTAAAACAACAAAAAGATAAACCATTTTTCTTTAAAACGTGTGTTTCAATTTTTGTTTAGAATAGGCCAAGGTGGTAAATTATGCCTGGGAAATAGATATACAAATCTTCTCTGGAAAACAGATTTTAAATCCAGGCCTCAGCAAATTACAAGAGATAGATTTCCAAGGAGTATGAGCTCACAATAAAAATATCTCAGAACATACAAAGAAATAAGCCATCATGCATGAAAGCCAGCAAACCCTGAATGATACTTTTTAATGAAAAAAGTATTAATAGATTCAGTGCAATCTCTATCAAAATCTAAGCATATTTTTAAAAAGAAGTTGATAAGTTCATGCTAAAATCTCTGTGCAATTGCAAAAGACATAGAAAAGCCAAGACTACTTCTTCTTTTTTTTTTTTTGAGATGGAGTTTCGCCCTTCTTGCCCAGGCCGGGGTGCAATGGCACAATCTCGGCCCACCACAACCTCTGCCTCCTGGGTTCAAGCAATTCTCCTGCCTCAGCCTCCGGAGTAGCTGGGATTATAGGCATGCGCCACCATGCCTGGCTAATTTTGTATTTTTAGTAGACACGGGGTTTCTCCATGTTGGTCAGGCTGGTCTCAAACTCCCAACCTCAGATGATCCGCCCACCTTGGCTTCCCAAAGTGCTGGGATTACAGGCGTGAGCCACCGCGCCCGGCCAAGAATTTTTTTAAAAAGAAGAATGAAGGTGGAGGAATTACACTAACTGATTTCAATATTAACTATAAAGCTACAGTAATTAAGATAGTATAATATTAGTGTGAGAACAGACAGATTAATGGAACAGACAGTTCAGAAGTAGATCCTCACATATATAGTCAATTGACTTTAGACAGAAGTGCCAAGGTAATTCAATGAGCAAAGGGTATCTTTTCAACAACTGTGCTGGAAAAACTGGATATCCATATGAAAAAACATGAGCCTTAACTTTTACTTCACACCATATGCAAAAATTAACTTGAAATAATCAAAGACCTACTTCTACAGGCTAAAATTATAACACTGCTATAAGAAAAAATAGGAAAAAATCTTCACAAGTTTGGGTTAGGCAGATTCCTTAGACGGGACACAAAGGCATGAAAAGAAGACATTGAGAAATTGAACTCCACCAAATTTTTAACTTCTAATCTTCATATACATCAGAAAGGACTGACAAAGGACTTCTATCCAAAATATATAAACAGCTCTTATAAATAAACAGCTTACCGTTTATTTATAACAAAACCCCGATTTTTTATGGCAAAAGATATAAACAAATATTTTACAAAAGAAGATATATAATTGTCCAATAAGTACATGAAAAATGCTTAACATTTTCATTTATCAGAGAAATGCAAATTAAAACTACAATAAAATACCACTCCACAGCCACCAGAATGGCTAAAGTTTTTTAAACTTACAGTTCCAAGTATTGGCCAGGATGAACATTGCTGATAGATGTACAAAGCAGCACAACCAATTTGGAAAATATATATAATAGTGAAAACAAAACAAAATAACCAAAATATCTACTAGCAAGTAAATAGATAATGATGGTGTATCTATATATGTCGACATAGTGGAACACTACTCAGCAATAAAAAGGAATAAACTACTGATGTACACAACCTGAATAAATTCAAAACATTGAATATATTTTTGTTTGTTTATTTATTTTATTTATTTATTTATTTATTTATTTATTTTTGAGGCAGAGTCTCACTCTGTTGCCCAGGCTGAGGTGCAGTGGCACAATCTCCGCTCATTGCAACCTCTGCCTCCCAGGCTCAAGCAATTCTCCTACCTCAGTCTCCCATGTAACTGGGATCACAGGTGTGCACCACCACACCCAGCTAATTTTTGTGTTTTTAGTAGAGATGGCATTTCACCATGTTGGCCAGGCTGATCTCAAACTCCTGACTTCAGGTGATCTGCCTGCCTCGGCCTCCCAAAGTGCTGGGATTACAGGCATGAGCCACCATGCCCAGCCCTGAACATATTTTTATTTCAAAAACTTTATGTGAGATCAAAGGAGCAAACACCAAAGAGTATATAACGTATGATCCCATTTATATGAAACTTCAGAAAAGGGGAAAATCATCTATGACAACAGAAAGCAGATTCGTGGTTACCTGAGATCAGAGGTAAAGGTGGAAAAGGAATAGCAGAGAATTATTTTGCCAAGACAGAAATGTTGTAAATATTGATTATGATGGTGATTACATAAGAGTCTATACTTATCAAAATCCAAGAAACTGCATTCTTAAAATGGGTCATTTGATTGTATGTAAATTACACCACAATGATGTTGAGTTTTACAAAAATGAAAGAAGGTATTGAAAACAGAAGATTGAAAAAAAATAAAATGCAATGTCTAGAAATGAAATATATAATTATTTAAAATATTTATGGAGGATGTACTAGATGAGAGCAAGATGTTAGATGGTCCTGGAGTGTTAGAGAAGATAAAATGGCAGCAATAGAGTGGAAAAGACTTGGGACTGAAAAGAGTTGTGGCTCTTGCACAGCAGCTGTGTGACCTGGTCACTTCTCCTCCATGGGCCTCAGCTGCCTCACCAATAACATGAGGGAGATGGGCTGGCTTGCACCCAGTCCTGATACACTCTATTTTTAAGTCCATTAGGAATTTGCCTCCTTATAGAGTGAGAGATTAGAAATGGAAAGATACATAGCTTAAGTCAGACAGATTTTAAATAAGTTGTGCTTTAAAGAAATGAACATATTTGGCCAGGCACGGTGGCTCACGCCTCTAATCCTAGCACTTTGGGAGGCCAAAGCAGGCGGATCACCTGAGGTTAGGAGCTCAAGACCAGGCTGGCCAACATGGCAAAACTCCGTCTCTACTAAAAATACAAAAAATTAGCCAGGCATGGTGGTGCTCGCCTGTGGTCCCCGCTACTCGGGAGGCTGAGGCAGGAGAATCCCTTGAGCCCGGAAGGCAGAGGTTGCAGTGAGCTGAGATCTGACTGGGTGACAGAGCAAGACTCCGTCTCAAAAAAAACAAAAAAAGAAGTGAACATTTTTGCAAAGGTGTGCTTTAAAGAAATGAACATATTTGTATTCATAATAGTAACTGTCTTAAAGAAATCATGCCAGTTTTTTTCAATTAACTTTTACTAAGCCCTCATTTTTTATAGGTGTCTCCCTGACCTCCCCACCTCCAACCTCTCTCCCTTTCTTTGTTTTTATTTCTTGTGATTCAAAAGACTGTGTATTAACACACCCCCTAAACTGCTCAGAGGTCACAGTGACGTACTTGCTAAATGTCAATTCCAATGCACTCTTTTTTTTTTTTTTTTTTTGAGACGCAGTCTTACTCTGTTGCCCGGGCTGGAGTGCAGTGGCGAGATCTCTGCTCACCGCAAGCTCCACCTCCTGGGTTCACGCCATTCTCCTGCCTCAGCCTCTGGAGTAGCTGGGACTACAGGCGCCTGCCACCACGCCCGGCTAATTTTTTGTATTTTTAGTAGAGACAGGGTTTCACCGTGTTAGCCAGGATGGTCTTGATCTCCTGACCTTGTGATCCGCCCGCCTCGGCACTCTTAAATCTCCATCTTACCTGATTTCTGGGCCACACTCAGCACTGTTAACCCCTCCAATCTCAGAGAATTTGTAACTCTTCGATTCTGAGATGCTATTCTAGCTGAGTCTCCTCCCACCTCCCAGATGACTCCATCTCAGCCTCTTGTTTTTCTTTTCAACCCAAAATTCTTTGCAAGGAGCCAGATAGTAAATATTTTAGGTTTTGTGGGTCATGTGATCCCCTAAAGTACCAGATTCTTCTGTTTTTTTGTTTATTGTTGTTGTTTTAAAACCTTTGGAATATAAAAGCCATTCTTAGCTGGCCAGCGGGAGCCCTCCCTTTACACTCTGCCAGTCCTTCCTGGTCCATTCCACCAACTGCTGCCCTCAAACACCCACCTGTAACCCAGGCCTTAAGAGCGATGTCCTTTAAGTTCCATCTCTCCATGACAGGGGTGTTAAGGGTGCCCCATTTTCTGCATTCCAGGAAAAATTCTGTTTGTACACAAAGAAAGGGCCAAGTACATGAATAGATGATTCATAAAATAATGAATGTCAATGGCTTTTAAGCATATTAAAAGATTCTCTACCTCATACACAATAAATGAAAGGCAAGGTAAAACCACCAGATGTGGTTTTTCCATCTTGCAGAATAACAAAAATGAGAGTCTGATAACATAAGGTGTAGATGAAGAATTGGAAAAATAAGCATGGTCCTCTTTGGTGCACAGTTTAGCAACATCTATTAAAACATAAGATACAGCTGGCGTGGTGGCTCATGCCTGTAATCCCAGCACTTTGGGAGGCCGAGGCTGGTGGATCACTAGGTCAGGAGATCGAAACCATCTTGGCCAACATGGTGAAACCCCGTTTCTATTAAAATACAAAAAATTAGCTGGGCATGGTGGTGTGTGCTTGTGCCTGTAATCCCAGCTACTTGGGAGGCTGAGGCAGGGGAATCACTTGAATCCAGGAGGCGGAGGTTGCAGTGAGCTGAGATCGCACCACTGCACTCCAGCCTGGCGACACAGCAAGACTCTGTCTCAAAAAACAAACACACACACAAACAAACAAACTCTATAAGATACACATATCTTCTAACCTAGCAGGTCCATTTCTAGATGGTTATATGAAAAAAAGGAAGGATGGAGAATTATCTGCATATAAAATAAAGTGTTGAGTGGCTAAAGTGGGGCAGAAACTAGAGTGCTGTGTGTCATGGGTGAGAGAGAAACTTACTTTTTCACTGTGTATTTTTGTATTGTTAGAATGTTTTTCTTATCATATTGTATTTTTACTTGCTCCCTGATTTCTTTTTTGAGATGGAATTTCACTGTGGTTACCCAGGCTGGAGTGCAGTGGTGCGATCTCTGCTCACTGCAACCTCTGCCTCCCAGGTTCAAGCAATTCTCCTGCCTCAGCCTCCCAAGTAGCTGGGATTATAGGTGCCCACCACCATGCCCAGCTAATTTTTTGTATTTTTAGTAGAGATGGGGTTTCGCCATGTTGGCCAGGCTGGTCTTGAACTCCTAACCTCAGGTGATCCACCCGACTCGGCCTCCCAAAGTGCTGGGAGTACAGGTGTGAGCCACCACGCCTGGCTAAAATTGTTAACATGAATGGATAGGTAGTTAGCTAAGTAGATAGAAAGATAGATAGATAGATAGATACATACATAGAATCTTATAAACAAAAAGAGAGGAATAGTTGAAGTAGAAGAGAACTTAAAAGTTGTCTAATCCAAGACCAATATTTGCTGATGAGGAAACTGAGCCCTAGACAGTTCTGTGGTATTTCTAAGATCTTGCTGTTACAAGCAGAAGTGAAACTTGATTCCAGGCCTCCTAACTCCCAGTCCAGCACTTGTCTCTCTACATCCCATCACCTCTCTTAGATGATCTCCTTGATGCAGGTAGTTCTTCTCAATCATTTGAACTCGATGAAGCAATACAGCTTTTTAGAAAAAAATTTATCTTTTTTATTTTGAGACAGAGTCTTGCTCTGTCAGCCAGGCTAGACTGCAGTGCCATAACTTCAGCTCACTGCAGCCTTGACCTCCTGGGCTCAAGCAGTCCTCTTGCCTCAGCCACCCGAGTAGCTGGGACTACAGGCAGGTGCCACCATGCCCCACTATTTTTTTTTTTTCTGAGACAAAGTCTCACTCTGTCACCCAGGCTGGAGTGCAGTGGTGCAATCTCAACTCACTGCAACCTCTGCCTCCCAGGTTCAAGTGATTCTCCTGCCTCAGCCTGCCAAGTAGCTGGGATTACGGGTGTGCGCCACCACGTCTGGCTAATTTTGTATTTTTAGTAGAGATGGGGTTTCAACATGTTAGCCAGGCTGGTCTCGAACTCCTTACCTCAAGTGATCTACCCACCTTGACCTCCCAAAGTCCTGGGATTACAGGTGTGAGCCACCGCACCCAGCCAACAAGACTTTTTTGATTGTTTATCAGACCTCTGTATTGCCACTACACAAATTTCATATTCATCTATTTTGCCTTTTCCTTTTGAGTTTTTCTTCTTCTGGCTCTTTGTGTGCATTTAGGATATTAAACCTTAGTTAAAATATATGATGTAAATATTTTATTATAGACTGTCATATGTCTTTTAACAATTAACCATGTCTTTTGTTGCATTTTTTTAATGTAGTCTGTCCATGTTTTTCTTGTGGCTTCTGGGTTGTGTGTTTTTTAGAAAAGTTTTTGTTCAGGATTTCTTTTTTTTTTCTTTAGACCTTCTCTGTGATTTTTTTTTTTTTTCTTCAGGATTTCTGATGTGCATTTGGCTTTTCTGTTTAGAGCAGGGTCACTTCTGGGTTGGGGGCTTACCATGAGATTTTTGTCCAGAGTAGCCTGGGACTCCTAGATGTTACTAAAGGCTGAAAAGGCTTATAGGGCCCAGCCCGGGTCTTGAACGGTGTCTACAGTGCCCCATTCTGGGCCCACCCAGCTGAGAACACGTCTCCAGAGCTGAGGAAGGGAGCATCTTTGGCCTTTGGTTAGTTTAGCATTTACTGAGCTCAGTACTCAGCAGTGGGGTTTAGGAATGAGTAGGCCATGGCCCTGCCCTGGTGGTGCTTACAGAGTAGTGAAGGAGACAGATACATAAACAGATCATTTCAGTTTTTCTACTATGACTGATTAATAGTCTACTCTAATCTCATAAAACATTTAAATAGGCTGGGCTCGGTGGCTCACACCTGTAGTCCCAGCACCTTGGGAGGCCGAGGCAGGCAGATCACCTGAGGTCAGGAGTTCAAGACCAGGCTGGCCAAACATGGGAAAACCCTGTCTCTACTAAAAATACCAAAATTAGCAGGGTGTGGTGGCAGGCGCCTGTAATCTCAGCTACTCGGGAGGCTGAGGCAGGAGAATCTCTTGAACCCGGGAGGCAGAGGTTGCAGTAAGCCAAGATTGTACCATTGCACTTAAGCCGAGATCGCACCATTACACTCCAGACCGGGCCACAAGAGCGAAACTCCACCTCCAAAAAAAAAATTTTTTTTAAATAAAGGTAGAGATATTGACTCGATTACAGAACTCCAGTTTTTAAAAATTGCTCCAAAAAATTATAATCTAAGATTCCATAACAGCCAAAGAATTACCTACTAAGTGAGACAAATAAAAACAGCATGGTGTGTAGAAAGCAGAGACTTGGACAGGAGACACTTCCTTGGATTCTAACCTGGGTTGTGCCAGGTACAAGCCATGTGACCCAAAGTACACCCTAGACTTCCGGCCTTGGTTCTTTCCTGGTTGGCTTTCAGGATCTTGGGATGGGGGAGTTTGATAAGGAGAGGGCATGGGAGAGCAGAGATGCATAAGGATTGTTCTGTTGTTTCATTTTGATTTTTAAATATCACACTGAAGGCCCCCTGGCTCATGCCTGTAAATCCTAGCATTTTGGGAGGCCAAGAGGGGGCAGATCATTTGAGGTCAGGAGTTCAAGACCAACCTGGCCAACATGGCAAAACCCCGTCTCTACTAAAAAATACAAAAATTACCTGGGCATGGTGGTGCAAGCCTGTAGTCTCGACTACTCAGGAGGCTGAGGCAGGAAATCGCTTGAACCCTGTAGAAGGAGGTTGCAGTGAGCTGAGATCCTGCCACTGCACTCCAGCCTGGGTGACAGACTGAGACTGTGTCTCAACAACAGCAACAAAAAAATCACACTGAAAAATCCTGCCTTTTCGATTAAACCCATATTTAGTTTACAAAGTGTTTTGTGATCTGATCCCTTATCTCACCTCTCTTGATTCCGTTTTTAGACAGGTCCTGTGTTCTCTCTTTCCTGTGAGACCTTTGCATGTGTTACTCTGTTCTCCTTCCCTGGCGTTCCCCCCATCACTTCTTTACCCACTGTTACAGGCTGAATTATGTCCCTAAAAAAAACCTTATGTTGAAGTCCTAACCCTCAGGGCCTCAGAATGTGACCTTATTTGGAAATTAGGGATATTGCAGGTATAATTAGTTAGGATGAGGTCGTACTGAAGCAGGGAGGCCTCTAATCCAATATGACCACTGTCTTTTTGAAAAGGGGAAATTTGGACACAGATTGAGAAGTAGGGAGAGAATGCCACGTGAAGACTGAAATTCTGCTGCTGCAAGCCAAGGAGTGCCAAGGATTGCTGGCAAACCACCAGGTGCTAGGGGAGAGGCATAGAACAGATTCACACTTGCGCCCACAGAAGAAACCAACCCTGCCAACACCTTAGTCTTGGACTTCCAGCCTCCAGAACTGTGAGACAATATATTTATGTGGTTTAAACTACCCAGTCTGTGGTACCTTGTCAAGGCAGCTCTAACAAACTGACTTACTCACCTAACTGCCCTTCACAACTTCCCTCAGGCATTACCCAGAGGTCTTTCTTGGCTCTCCAAGTCTGGATTATTCATCTTTCTTTCTTTCTTTTTCTTTTCTTTTTTTTCTTTTTTTTCTTTTTTTGAGATGGAGTCTTGCACTGTCTCCCTGGCTGGAGTGCAGTGGCGCAATCTCAGCTCAATGCAATCTCTGCCTCCCGCATTCAAGTGATTCTCCTGCCTCAGCCTCAAGAGTAGCTGGGACTACAGGTGCACATCACCACACCCAGCTAATTTATATATATATATGTATATATTTAGTAGAGATGGGGTTTCACCATGTTGGCCAAGATGGTCTCGATCTCTTGACCTTGTGATCTGCCTGCCTCCACCTCCCAAAGTGCTGGGATTACAGGTGTGAGCCACCACGCCCAGCTGATTGTTCATCTTTCCCAGCAGTTCACACAGAAACCAAGCTCTTCTAAGACTTCAGGTGGGCCTATGATACTGCCTGTGGACACCCCACCCCACATCATATTAGACATATTAAAATGTGTCCAAATCCTAAATTAAATATAATTTCATGGTATAAATAGTTTTGAAAGAATTTGCTTTATAACATTGCTTTGGGAATGGACTATGAGTAGTTATTTTAAATTTATAATTGTTTATATCAGCAATAATTCTACATGTCTGGTAATTGCAAAAATCTTTGTTTTTTTTTGGTTTTGGTTTTTGATTTTGTGTTTTTTTGAGACAGGGTCTTGCTCTGTTGCTCAGGTTGGAGTGTAGTGGTATGATCACGGCTCACTGAAGCCTCAACCTCCCGGGTTCAAGCAATTCTCCCACCTCAGACTCCTGAGTACCTGGAACTATAGGTGCATGCCACCATGCCTGGCTAATTTTTTATTATTCTTTTGTAAAGACAAGTCTCCCTTTGTTGCCCAGGCTGGTCTTGAACTCTTGGGCTCAAGTGATTGTCCCGCCTCAACCTCCCTAAGACTGAGATTACAGGTGTAAGCCACCATGACCTGTAGAAACCTTTTTTTTTTTTTTTTTGAGATGGAATTTCACTCCTGTTGCCCAGGCTGGGGTGCAATGGCGTGATCTTGGCTAACTATAACCTCCGCCTCCGGGTTCAAGTGATTCTCCTGCCTCAGCCTCCTGAGTAGCTGGAATTACAGGTGCCTGCCACCACGCCTGGCTGATTTTTGTATTTTTAATAGAGACAGGGTTTTACCATGTTGGCCAGGCTGGTCTCAAACTCATTTAATCCTCTCAGGAACCCTCCAAGCAGAGGAGCAGCCCACAACCATGCAGGTTGTAAATGGTGCCCCCTAGAGTTGTGCAGTTCTCAACCTGCACAACCACATGTGGTGACCCTGCTTGTGCCCCTTAATATGCTCATTTTACAGATGGAGAAACTGAGGCATGAAGGTATTAAGTGAAACATCCTTCAGAGTTTAATCAACCTCATGATCACTACATAATTATTATTCAAACCTTGGTAAAATAAAACCTCATTAATCCAGCTCAGTTGCAAGAATGGGTATGGAAAGGTAGTAGACTTCACTACTTAAAGTGTATGAATTATAGAATTATTTCTAAGGAAATTTGTTCTAGTAGATTAAACTACATTTAACCGATTAGTTAAGTACTTCCAGACTGTCTATGGAGAAGCACTGTCATGTTCCTTTAATAAATGTTGACGTCTCACTTACAATCACTAATAATGAATGTACTAAAATCCTTCAAATTAAAAAAGGATCTGGCTTTATTTAAGCAGTTAAATGTGTCCCCTTACAAGTCTATTAACTAGCATAACAATTTATTTGCTAAATAATTTCTTAAGTTAATTAAAGCCTTCACCATGTTCAAAATGAATGCATTACAATTCAGAATTGAGTTCAACTTGGCCGGGTGCGGTGGCTCATGCCTGTAATCCCAGCACTTTGGTCGGCCGAGGCGGGAGGATCACGCGGTCAAGAGATCAAGACCATCCTGGCTAACACAGTGAAACTCCATCTCTACTAAAAATGCAAAAACAAAATTAGCCGCGCATGGTGGCGGGCGCCTGTAGTCCCAGCTATTCGGGAGGCTGAGGCAGGACAATGACGTGAACCCAGGAGGCAGAGCTTGCAGTGAACCGAGATGAGTCCACTGTACTCCAGCCTGGGCGACAGAGTGAGACTCCGTCTCAAAAACAAAAAATAAAACAAAACAAAAAAAGAATTGAGTTCAACTTAATAAGGTTTTATTATATTGTAAAGGACTACATTAGGAAAGCTGTAGGCAGGAGCTCCAAGAGAAACACATTTCTAAACTCTGACAGAATAACTCCTAAGCCAATGATGACACAGGATGTGAACCTGGTTCATGGCCAATTTAATACAGATTTTTTGGTCTAGTTTCTAGAAGACATTGCTCAGTTAAAAAACTTAAAAGGCCACAGAATTCCAAGTAAATTATTTTATGCATGTATTAATACTTACTATAAAACTGGCGTTGTGTTGTATGGTGCTTTAGGCTTCAGTCTTCTCAGACTTTAATGTGCACAAGAATCATCTGGGGATAGTTACCCTGCAGATTCTTATTCAGTAGGTCTGGGGCAGAGCCAGAGAATCCACATCTCTAAAATGCTCCCAGGGAAGCTGATGCTGAAGGTTTTGGAACTCAGATTTTGGGGACCAGATAGTTGGATCTGCATCAAAATTGTAGCTCGGTCGGGCACGGTGGCCCACGCCTGTAATCCCAGCACTTTGGGAGGCTGAAGTGGGTGGATCACGAGGTCAGGAGTTCGAGACCAGCCTGGCCAATATGGTGAAACATCATCTCTACTAAAAATACAAAAACATTAGCTGGGTGTGGTGGCAGGGGCCTGTAATCTCAGCTACTTGGGAGGCAGAGGCAGGAGACTCACTTGAACCCCGGAGGCAGAGATTGCAGTGAGCCGAGATCGCCTCACTGCACTCCAGCCTGGGCGACAGAGTGAGACTTCATCTCAAAAAAAAAAAAAAAAAAAAAAAAAAAAATTGTAGCTTTACTGCATATTAGATCTGTGACCTGGGGCAAGGTACTTAACCTCTCTGTGTCTTAGTTTCCTCATCTGCAAAATGGAGTCATGGTAACAATATATACATCATAGGTGTGTTGTGAAGATTTGATTAGTTAATGAATGTAAAGAAATTCAAGCAGAAAAAAAAACCTGGCGTTATACTACACATACGATTGCAGCTTGCTTTTTTCATTTAGCTGTATATCCTGGGCATCTTTCCATGTCAGTAGAATAAAATCTACCCCATTCCCTCTAACAGCTACACAGAATTCCACAAGTGGATGTATCTTAATTTGCCTCATTCCAATGATTTTTTTTCTCCTTTTAAAAATTATGGTAAAACATACATGACACAAAATTTTACTATTTTATTTTATCTGAGATAGGATCTCACTCTGTCCACCAGGCTGGAGTGTAGTGGTGTGAACATGGCTCACTGCAGCCTTGACCTCTTGGGCTCAAGCCATCCTCCTGCCTCAGCCTCCTGTGTAGTTGGGACCACAGGTGCATGCCACCACACCTGACTTGTTCTTTAAATTTTTTTGTAGAGACAGGGTCTCACTATATTGCCCAGACTGTCATTGAAGTCCTGGGCTCAAGTAATCCTCCTCCTGCCTCAGCCTCCCAAAATGCTGAAATTACAGGCATGAGCCACCATGACCAGCCCCAAATTTGCCATTTTAAACATTTTTAAGTGTACAGTTCAGTGGCATTAAGTACTTTGGCATGGTTATGCAACCATCATCACTATCTCTAGAACTTTTTCACCATCCCAGACACAAACTCTGTACCCTATAAACAACGCCTCCTCATTCTCCCAGCCCTTGGGACCCTTTATTCAATTTTGTGTCCCTATAAATTTTCCTAGTCTAGGTTCCTCATATAAGTGGAATCATACAGTATTTGTCCTTTTGTGCCTCTGATGGATTGCAAAAGACATGTTTTCTCAATCTGCCTTCCTGTAGAATCCATGCTCTGAATTTTGAACTCTCTGAGGATCTGGCTGTTATCCCTCTCCTTGGCCTGGACAGGAATTAGGTCTGAGGTGGTGGCCTCCTATGACATGCAAGCTCTGTAGGCCTCTGACTGTGTAATTAACAAAAGCAACCATCACTTTCATTCCCTGTGCACCTACTGCAGGCCAGCACTGTACCGCACACTGCTCTGTGAACTTGGAAAAATGGCCCCCATTTTACAGATACAGACACTGAAAATCAGAGAGGCAAAATGACCTTTTTGCTTTACTAGTTAGGGACAGAGGTGGGTTCTAATTAGGTCTGACTCCAAAGCCCCTGCTGTTTCACTACCTAGTAGTCTGGCAAAGGAAAATGCAATCATTTCCAGTATTTTTTTTAAAACAACATTCTGATTAGTACGGGTGGAACTTAAACTAAGCACCCTGAAAACTGAAAATGCAGATACATAGCCAAAATAACTGAGGTATTTGCTAAACAAAGGAATTCATCACAGAACCTCTCTTGAGCACAAAACTTCTCATTTGTTACTTGGTTTCTCAACCGCTTGCGTGTTTGAGAGTAGATTTAACACTGCATGCTCTTGTCCAGCCTCGTTTTAACAGTCTCATCCTCATCACGAGAGTACGTTGATTCAGGATGGTAGTTAAGCAAACAAAGGACTTCAGCAAACAGTTCTTTATAGAGCTAGCCCTATTCTTAAAAAAAAAAAAAAAGCCCTATCCTAAAGCAGCCATTCCCCTCAGTGTTCCACAACGAACAAGAATGCTCAGAGGCAACCTCTGAGTGATCCCTGACATACGGAACAGAAGTCAAAATGCTAGTTTGATTTCTTAAGATACTCCCTGGGCAACTAAACGAGCGTGCATGTGTGTGTGTCTGTGTGTGTGTACATGTGTATCCAGTTACTTATGGAACTAGACTCAAATATTCTACTTGATGGGAAAATCCTCTAAACATGGCTGTAACTATCACATCTAAAAATTCCCTTCCTCTCTCCTGCAAGGTGTCTTTTGTCTCTTGTTTTTGCCAAAAAGAAAGAGCGCGGTCTATGTTTTGCATCACCCTCTTCACGTGCTCAAGTTCAGGATCATCTTCACCGGCTCACATGTTGTTTTGGCAGCACACATGCATTCTTTCCTGCGGCCGCCCCTTAAAGGAGCCACGTTCAGCCGAGAGGAACTGCGGCTGTCCTCCTAGCAGCTGCTGACTGGATGTACTGTGTCTTGTGATCGTGTGATGTTATGCTCTAGGTCTGTTTTGACTAGCTGGATATTAGATTGGGGTGATTAGAGAAGGCTTGATAACATCACCTGAATACAGTGTGCAAGCCAAAGCCACTGTCTTCTTATTCATTGTGAACACCAACAAGACAAAACAAAAACCAAAATGATAATATCCCCAATGACTTCAGAAAGAGCTACTGGTCAAAAGGTCAAGGTTTTCCAGATCTGATGTTTTTTAGTGATTTGGGTCAAACTATTTAACATTTTTTTTGAGACGGAGTCTTGATCTGTCAACCAGGTTGGAGTGCAGTGGTGTGATCTCAGCTCACCGCAACCTCTGCCTCCCGGGTTCAAGCGATTCTCCTGCCTCAGCCTCCCGAGTAGCTGGGATTACAGGCATGCGCCACCACACCTGCCTAGTTTTTGTATTTTTAGTAGAGGCGGGGTTTTTGCATGTTGGTCAGGTTGGTCTCGAACTCCTGACCTCAGCCTCCCAAAGTGCTGGGATTACAGGCGTGAGCCACTGCGCCTGGCCGATATTTAACATTTCTGTGACAATGATTAGCATCCAACTCCTACATAGTTACTGCGGATTTTGTAATTGGAAAAACTTCTAAGTTGTTATTTAAAGAAGCCACATTCGAATCACATGTAGCTGCATACACTGGATACCTTTTAAGGATTCGTGAGAAACAATCCCCTCAAACACCCTGGCTGTGATACTATAAGGGATTGAGGCTACTCAGCACACTAGGAAATCAGTTGTACTATTTTCTTATTTCAGCAAAGGTTGCTGCCACAAAGTTTTATGCTGTATTAGAACATAATCTTAACCTTTGATCCCTGTTTCAATGCTTTGTGGGAATAATAGTGCATTCACATTGAGCAAGATCCTCAAAATTATATTGCTACTATTGTGCCCACAATTGGTGGGTTCTTGGTCTCACTGACTTCAAGAATGAAGCTATGGACCCTCATAGTGGGTGTTACAGCTCTTAAGGTGGCATGTCTGGAGTTCATTCCTTCCAATGTTCAGATGTGTTGGGAGTTTCCTTTTTCTGGTGGATTTGTGGCCTTGCTGGCTCAGGACTGAAGCTGCAGACCTTCACAGTGAGTGTTAGTTCTTAAGGTAACACATTTGTAGTTGTTCATTCTTTGTTGCTTGTTCCTCCCAGTGGGCTCGTGGTCTTGCTGGATTCAAGAACAAAGCTGTAGACCTTCATGGTGAGTGTTACAGCTCACAAAAGCAGTGTGGACCCAAAGAGTGAAAGAACAAAGCCTCCATACTGGGAAGGAGGACCCGAGTGGGTTGCCACTGCTGGCTGGGGCAGCCTGCTTTTATTCTCTTATCTGGCCCCACCCACGTCCTGCTGATTGGTAGAGCCTAGTGGTCTGTTTTGACAGGGTGCTGATTGGTGCGTTTACAATCCCTGAGCTAGACATAAAGGTTCTCCACGTCCCCATCAGATCAGTTAGATACAGAGTATTGACACAAAGGTTCTTCAAGGCCCCACCAGAGCAGCTAGATACAGAGTGTCGATTGGTGCACTCACAAACCCTGAGCTAGACACAGGGTGCTGATTGGTGTGTTTACAAACCTTGAGCTAGATACAGAGCGCTGATTGGTGTATTTACAATCCTTGAGCTAGACGTAAAGGTTCTCCAAGGCCCCACCAGAGCAGCTAGATACAGTGTCAATTGGTGCATTCACAGACCCTGAGCTAGACACAGGGTGCTGACTGGTGTATTTACAATCCCTGAGCTAGACATAAAGGTTCTCCACATCTCCACCAGACTCAGAAGCCCAGCTGGCTTCACCCAGTGGATCCCGCACTGGGGCTGCCGGTGGAGCTGCCTGCCAGTCCCACGCTGTGCGCTCGCACTCCTCAGCCCTTGGGTGGTCAATGGGACTGGGTGCTGTGGAGCAGAGGGTGGCGCTTGTCGGGGAGGCTTGGGCTGCACAAGAACCCATGGAGGGGTTGGGAGGCTCAGGCATGGCGGGCTGCAGGTCCGGAGCCCTGCCCCGTGGGAAGGCAGCTAAGGTCTGGTGAGAAATCGAGCACAGGGCTGGTGGGCTGGCACTGCTGGGGGACCAGTACACCCTCTGCATCTGCTGGCCCGGGTGCCAAGCCCCTCATTGCCCAGGGCCGGCAGGGCCGGTTGGCTGCTCCGAGTGCGGGGCCTGCCAAGCCCACACCCACCCGGAACTCTAACTGGCCCGCAGCGCCACGCGCAGACCCAGTTCCTGCTGGCGCCTCTCCCTCCACACCTCCCCGCAAGCCGAGGGAGCCGGCTCCCGCCTTGGCCAGCCCAGAAAGGGGCTCCCACAGTGCAGAGGTGGGCTGAAGGGCTCCTCAAGTGCTGCCAAAGTGGGAGCCCAGGCAGAGGAGGTGCCGAGAGCGAGCAAGGGCTGTGAGGACTGCCAGCACGCTGTCACATCTCAGTATGATGTACAGGGTTCAGAAAAACAGGGATAGAAATAAAGCCATCCCTCCAGTTTTATGTGCATGTCATTGATTATCCATTTGGGGTCATTGAAATACGTTGCACATGTATTCTGGGGTCCATGTGTTCTGGAGAAATCGTGGTTACCGTAAATGTTAAATTGTAATTCAGTATGTATTTCTTGAACATCTAATGCTGTGCTTGCTCTCAAGTGAAGAGAGTGAGCTAAGCAAAGAAACATGAAATAGCTAGTGGCCACCCTTCTGAAAGGGTTTCCATCTTCCCCTCTTCCCGTCAATATCATATCAGTTCACAGCAAGACTGGTTTTCATCACTTGACAATCACGTGAAACACACAATGAAGGAACTTATTGTCTAGCTTAGGAGAAAAAAATGTATATATGAAAAAGCTAGAAGCTGGGTGTGGTGGCTCATACCTGTAATCGTAGCACTTTGGGAGGCTGAGGCAGGCAGATCATTTGAAGTCAGGCATTCGAGACCAGCCTGGCCAGTATAGTGAAACCCCATCTCTACTAAAAATACAAAAATTAGCCAGGTGTGGTGGTGGGCGCCTGAAATCCCAGCTACTTGGGAGGCTGAGGCAGGAGAATCATTTGAACCTGGGAGGTGGAG
>NW_026652295.1:13104384-13107065 GCF_009828535.3 Hylobates moloch | reverse complement strand
AAAAAATATATATATATATAAAGGTTTCTCACTATCAGAAAGGGGAGTTAAAAATATGGAAAGGAAGAAAACTAAGATGAATATTGTGGTTTTGGATTAGAATTGGGTATATTAGTATGAATTAGAGTTTTCAAGATAGATAGATGGATAGACTTATAAACATAAATGAACATCCATATATATGTATTGTGGTGGGCATACTCTCAGAAGGTCCCCAATTATTCACTTTGGGAGGCCTGAGTATCCTCTTGCATCTACCGTGTGTTAAAGATGCTCCTGAGATGGCCTGGAATGATCTGTACCCCCCGTATTCACCCCCAGTATTCATGCCTTCCCCTTGAGTGTGGGCAGAGCCTATGACTCACTTCTAACCAAGCGAATATAGCAAATAGAATGGAATGTCATTTCTGTGAATATGTTACATAATATTATAATGTCCATCTTGCTTGGAGACTCTCTTTTGCTTTTTTTTTTTTTCTTTTGAGATGGAGTCTCGCTCTGTTGCCCAGACTGGAATGCAGTAGTGCAATCTCAACTAACTGCAACCTCTGCCTCCCGAGTTCAAATGATTCTCCTGCCTCAGCCTCCTGAGTAGCTGGGATTACAGGTGCGCACCACTAAGCCTGTCTAATTTTCGTATTTTTAGTAGAGATGGGGTTTCACCACGTTGGCCAGGCTGGTCTTGAAGTCCTGATCTCAGGTGATCCGCTCGCCTCAGCCTCCCAAAGTGCTGGGACTACAAGCATGAGTCACTGTGCCCGGCCTCTGCTTTTTTTTGAGACAAAGTCTTGCTCTGTAGCCCAGGCTGGAGTGCAATGGCACCATCATAGTACACTGCAATCTCTGCCTTCTGGGCTTAAGCGATCCTCCTGCCTTAGCCACCCAATTAGCTGGGACTACAGGCATGTGCCACCATGCCCAGCTAATTTTTTTGTATTTTTTACAGGGACAGGATTTCGCCATGTTGCCCAGGCTGGTCTCAAAGTCCTAGGCTCAAATCATCCTCCTGCCTTGGCCTCCCAAAGTGCTGGGATTCAGGCGTGAGCCAGCTCATCTGGCCTTCTTGCTGACTTTGATGAAGCAAGTTGCTAGGTGATGAATCGCTCTATGGAGAGGCCCACGTGGCAAGGAACAGAGGGTAGCCTTCAGCCAATAGCCAGTAAAAGCCTGAGGCCCTCAGTTCAGCACACCCAGAAAGACCTGAATCTTGCCACCACATGAGCTTGAAAGTGCGTCTTTCCTCAGATGAACCCCGAGATAAGACCATAGCCTCAGTTGACATTTTGTGAGAATTTAAAGCAGAAGATTCCACTAAGCCATGCCAGGGCTCCTGAGCCACAAAAGCTGTGAGGTAATGAATGTGTGTTGTTTTAAGATGCTAAATTTGTGGTAATTTGTTATACAGCAATCAATGCCTAACATACATATATATGTATATTACTTAGCTCTCGCTGAAAAGGCCTAGAGGAACAACACTCCGATATCAATAAGCACACTGAGCACCTAGATTTTGGCCTCAAACACCATTTGCAATTAAAAGGAATTATGGCTCCTTGGAGAAATGGCTGATTCCAGGGCTGTAGCATGGAAAGTGTGAGATGAGTCTGGAACATCTTGTGCCTGAAAGTCGGGAAGTGCTCAGAAAGTGTTGGGGACATATCAAAAGGCATAGAAGCCAGGTAGAGGGGCTCCCACTAGCCTACTGAGGGACAATCTGAATATCAAAATAAATAATAATGATGAATTCTAACCTATTGAATAAAATTGGAAATCACATCCATAGAGCTATAAATAAATGAAAGTTTGATGAAGAATGGGATATTTGGATTATTTCAAAGCATCTCTCCACAAAATATTTATTAATTGCAAAGAGGGAAAGAATAACTTTATAGCGGAGAAGACTGACAGCACCTTTATTAAATGATAAAAGTTAGCATCATCAGAAATGAGGCACATTGAGATGTGACAGACTGCTGGCAGTCCTCACAGCCCTCGTTTGCTCTCGGTGCCTCCTCTGCCTGGGCTCCCACTTTGGCAGCACTTGAGCCCTTCAGCCCACCGCTGCACTGTGGGAGCCCCTTTCTGGGCTGGCCAAGGCCAGAGCGGACTCCCTCAGCTTGCAGGGAGGTGTGGAGGGAGAGGCGCCAGCGGGAACCGGGGCTGCTGCGTGCGGTGCTTGCGGGCCAGCTGGAGTTCCGGGTGGGCGTGGGCTTGGCGGGCCCTGCACTCGGAGCAGCCGGCCGGCCCTGCCGGCCCCGGGTCAATGAGGTGCTTAGCACCCGGGCCAGCGGCTGCGGAAGGTGTACTGGGTCCCCCAGCAGTGCCAGCCCACCGGCGCTGCGCTCGATTTCTCACCAGGCCTTAGCTGCCTTCCCGCGGGGCAGGGCTTGGGACCTGCAGCCCACCATGCCTGAGCCTCCCACCCCCTCCATGGGCTCCTGCGCGGCCCGAGCCTCCCCGACAAGTGCCACCCCCTGCTCCACGGGGCCTAGTCCCATCGACAACCCAAGGGGTGAGGAGTGGGAGCGCACGGCGCCGGACTGGCGAGTGGCTCCACCTGCAGCCCCAGTGGGGGATCCACTGGGTGAAGCCAGCTAAGCTCCTGAGTCTGGTAGAGACGTGGAGAACCTTTATGTCTAGCTCAGGGATTGTAAATACACCAATCAGCACTGTGTGTCTAG
>NW_026652295.1:13086239-13104374 GCF_009828535.3 Hylobates moloch | reverse complement strand
ATCCAGGTACTCTGGTGGGACGTGGAGAACCTTTATGTCTAGCTCAGGGTTTGTGAATGCACCAATCAATACTCTGTATCCAGGTACTCTGGTGGGACGTGGAGAACCTTTATGTCTAGCTCAAGGATTGTAAATACACCAATCAGCGCTCTGTATCTAGCTCAAGGTTTGTAAACACACCAATCAGCACCCTGTGTCTAGCTCAGGGTGTGTGAATGCACCAATCGACACTGTATCTAGCTACTCTGGTGGGGCCTTGGAGAACATTTATGTCTAGCTCAGGGATTGTAAATGCACCAATCGGCACTCTGTATCTAGCTCAAGGTTTGTAAACACACCGATCAGCACCCTATGTGTAGTTCAGGGTTTGTGAATGTGCCAATTGACCCTCTGTATCTAGCTACTCTGGTGGGGCCTTGGAGAACCTTTGTGTCCACACTCTGTATCTAACTAATCTGGTGGGGACGTGGAGAACCTTTGTGTCTAGCTCAGGGATTGTAAACGCACCAATCAGCACCCTGTCAAAACAGACAACTAGGCTCTACCAATCAGCAGGACGTGGGTGGGGCCAGATAAGAGAATAAAAGCAGGCTGCTCGAGGTAACAGTGGTAACCTTCTTGCATCCCCTTCCAAACTGTGGAAGCTTTGTTCTTTGCAATAAATCTTGCTGCTGCTTATTGTTTTGGTCCATATTGCCTTTGTGAGCTGTAATACTCACTGCAAAGGTCTGTAGCTTCGCTTCTGAACCAGCGAAATCACAAACCCACCAGAAGGAAAAAATTCTGAACACATCCAAACATAAGGAACAAATATCTCCAGACATGCTGCCTTAAAAGCTGTAACACTCGCTGCGAGGTTCTGTGGCTTCATTCTTGAAGTCAGTGAGACCAAGAACCCACGAGTTCCAGGCACAATGTTACTATTGTGTGGCACCTGATACACTGAGAAGATCAGAGGCATTTGTATGATATTCCTGCCCAAGATTCATAACCTGAATTTATTCATAAGGAAACAGACAAACCCAAATTAAGGGACACTAAAACATAACTGGCCTGTAATCTTCTAAAGTGTCAGGGTCAGGAAAGTCAAGGAGGTACTGAAGAACTGTTCCAGGGCTAGAGGACATGTGACAAGTAACTGCAATGCATGGTTTTGAACTGGATCATTAGCTATAAACAATGTTATTGAGGCAACTGGTAAAATTTGAATGGGATGTGAAGGTTAGATAGTACTAATGCATCAGTGTTTCTTTCCTGATTCTGATGGTTGTATTTCGGTTATGTAGACTATCTTGTTTGTAGAAATTACCCACAGGTGATGTCAGCAATTTGCTCTCAAATGGCTCAGTAGAAATAGTTCTTTGAATTGTATCTCCGATTTCCCTGTAATTTTGTGATTGTTTCAAAAATTTAAAAATTTTTTTAAAAGGAAGAAATGCTGTTCTCCCTTAGAACTTGTTGGAAATGCAGCTTCTTGAGCCCCACCCCAGATCAGTTCTTCAGGTGGTTCTGATGCACTGAGAACCACTGTACTAGCCCGTTTATTCAAATTTTAACATCGAAAAACCATTTCTTAGCTGAGTGTGACTACCACTACTGGACACAAGTAAGACTGGTCTTTTAAAATTTCTACTCCTATTTCCATTGATAATTCATTATAAAGCTGAAAAGGTTGATACTAAGAAAGTAGAATAATACATTTTAGAACTCTTGAAAAAAGAGGGAAGGAACTGCTGTTTATTGAGAGCATGCCATATGCCAAGCTTCATGCTAGTTTCTTTCTTGTAGGAAAGAAAATCCACGGATTTTCAGGATAGCCTCCAAAAATTTAAATCAGAATCCTCCAGCCCAATTCACTGAATATTCTAGCTCCTTAGAAACCCATTCACCATTCCTTCAACAAACATCTATTGATGGCCTACTATGTGCCAGGAGTAAGAAAAGCACTGAAAGTTACATGGCAGTAAATTCATGTACACAGTATTTGGTGCTTATGACAAAAACCTTCATAGCACATGTAATCTTTTTTAAAATAAGAGCTTTATTGAGATATAATTCACATACCACATAATTTATGTATTTAATATGTACAATTCAGCAGTTTTTAGTATATTCACAAAGTTGTGCAACCATCACCATCATACCTTTTAGAACATTTTTTCTACCCACTAGTAGTCACTCCTCACTCTTTCCTCCCCACAACTCCTGGAAACTACTAATCTTTCTGTGTCTATGGATTTGCCTATCCTGAACATTGCATATAAAATGAAACATAAAATATGTGGTCTTTTGTGATTGGCACCCTTCAATTAGCATAATATTATGAAGGTTCATCCGTGTTGTAACATTTATCAGAACCAGAACTCCATTCCTTTATACTGCTGAATAATGTTCCACTATATGAATAGACATTTTATTTTTAAATGTTTAATTTAATTTAATTGAAAAATTCTTGAGACAGGGTCTTGATCTGTCACCCAGCCTGGAGAGCAGTGGCATGATCACAGCCCACTGCAGCCTCGACCTCACGGGCTCCAGAGATCCTTCCACCTCAGCCTTCTGAGTAGCTGGGAGTACAGGTGTGCACCATTACGCCTGGCTAACTTTTCTATTTTTTTCTAAAGACAGGGTTTCTTCATGTTGCCCAGGCTGGTCTCAAACTCTTGGACTCAAGCTATCCGGCCTCCCAAAGTGCTGAGATTACAGATGTGAGCCACTGTGCCCGGCCAACATTTTATTTATCCATTTGTCCATTGATGGATATTTGGATTATTTCTACTTTTTTACTATTATGAATAATGCTGCTATGAACATTTGTGTGCAAGTTTTTATGTGAACATATGTTTTCCTTTCTTTTGGGTATATACCCAGGAGTAGAATTGCTGGGTCATATGGGAAATCTAAGTTTAAGCTTGGAGGAACTGCCGTACTGTTTTCACACCTGCAGTATCTGAGCGTATCAGGGCTCTGATTTCTCCACATCCTTGTCAACACTTGGTATAGTATATGTAATCTTTGCATCATAATTAAACTGTGAACACTTAATTCTTTTTTTTTTTTTTGAGACGGAGTCTCACTCTATTGCCCAGGCTGGAGTGCAGTGGCATGATCTCGGCTCACTGCAAACTCCACCTCCCGGGTTCATGCCATTCTCCTGCCTCAGCCTCCTGACTAGCTGGGATTACAGGCGCCCGCCACCGCACCTGGCTAATTTTTTGTATTTTTTAGTAGAGACGGGGTTTCACTGTGTTAGCCAGGTTAGTCTTGATCTCCTGACCTTGTATTTTTAGTAGAGACGGGGTTTCACCATGTTAGCCAGGATGGTCTTGATCTGCTGACCTCGTGATCTGCCTGCCTCGGCCTCCCAAAGTGCTGGGATTACAGGCGTGAGCCACCGTGCCCAGCCCCTACACTTAATTCTTAGAATGAAGACCATTGGATGGGTTATAAAGACTTGAAATCAAACATTATGAAAGTAGCTTGCTTGTGTCATCAAGAAGTATTTAAGGAGTGCCTCCTAGATATAGGGCACTACAATAGGAAATAGGCTCTTTGAAGGTGTTTTTTGTGGTTGTGTTAAGTAAATGGGGCAACTATGACTCAGATTTCCCTGGCAAGCCAGGAAGTATCTCAAAATCTCCAGGTCTGGTTCTACAGGCAGGGCAGCATGACTGAAAAATCTGGTATTTCAGATCACCCACGGTAGGTAGGGACAAGTAATGATAGCTTTTGGCAAACCTAAGACAGATCCAGGACACCTGTAATTGGCCTGAGTTTCCGGCTTTGAGTTTAGGCCACTAACTGGTGAACCATTGGCCAGATCTGACCCACAGAGGTGTTTCGTTTGGCTTGTGAAGTGTTTGGAACATTTTGATTTGAAATTCCTTTATGCTCTCCACTCTGTTATTATTTTATACCTGACCTGGTTCACCCTTTAACATTATCTACCTGGCTCATGGGGGTATTTGAATTTGCAAGTCCTGCTCAGGATGATGCGTTAGTCATATGTTTAAGGCCTGGGCAATTATCAAATAGAATATCATTGCCATAATAAAAAAGCAGAGTTACATCCCTACATCAACAAGAAGCAGTTGTTATACCCATAATTGTGTAACATGCTACATAGAAAACAATAAATAGTTGTGACCTATACCTATGAGGACCTTATAAACTAAGGTAAACCATGCTGACACAGACAGACTTTCACATGGTCAACAGAGTAGAAAAAGGCATATGGACCATGAAAATAAACATGATGAAGGTCAGTAATGAGTATGGTGGCAACAGGCAAACTTACGGGCTTGTGTTCCTACTTAACACATATATTCTAAAAATAGTGTCTTTATGAAAGACCTCTTCCCAGATTAAACCCATTAAAATGTGAACGTATTTGATGGACACATTTGCAAGACTTGTGACATTCCAACATTGCTCAGTAATGCAAACATTCGGAGAGTTCTCTTAAGGCAGATGTAGTCATTGAAATGATCAGGTGTGTGATTAGAAATGTGACTTGAAGGCCAGGCGCAGTGGCTCACGCCTATAATCCCAGCACTGTGGGAGGCCGAGGCAGGTGGATTACCTAAGGTCAGAAGTTTGGGACCAGCCTAGCCAACATGTTAGACCCCGTTTCCACTAAAAATACAAAAATTAGCCTGGTGTGGTGGCAGGAGCCTGTAATCCCTGCTACTCAGGGGGCTGAGGCATTAAAATCATCTGTATCTGGGAGGCGAAGGTTGCAGTGAGCTGAGATGGCACCACTGCACTCCAGCCTGGGTGACAGAGTGAGACTCCATCTCAAAAAAAAACCCAAAAAAAATAAAAAGCATCCTTGGATGCTCTTGGTGCCCTGAGCACGTCCTGTCACCTGCTGGTGCACCCATCTCAGGCCGCTGGGAATGTTGCCAGTGACTCATAGCCACACCCTCACCTCCTTGCCCAGAGATCCCTGGGATGTTATACCACCCCAGGGAGGAACGTGGTCTGCAGCTAATGAGTGGTTAATACAGGCTTTAAAAGCCCTGGACTCTTGCCTTAAGGTGGGATGATTGCATGGTGCACACACACTCCAGAGCCTCCTGTGGGGTTAGGCTGGAGCCAGACCTCGCCGAGCTTACATCTTCGCCTGGCTTCCTCCCCTTGCTAGTCTACTTCCCTTATTCCCCTACACATTTCACTTGAGAGCACTCTCTCAAAAGATCACATGTACCAGAAACCCCATCTCAGCGTCCGTTTCTAGGAAACCTGATCTGGGACACCTAACCTATCCTACAAAATTGTCCTTATGGGGTCAAATTTTTAAACAGTTATTAAAGCATAATACACATGACATTAGGCATGTAATGGTTAGAAAGTAACAGCCCTGAGCTGTAGCAGTCATGGTGACCCTCTAATAGTCCCTTAAAGACAGTTTGATGGCATTAATGCCTCTGCCCAGTGGAAGAGCCTTTTCAGTTCATACTTCAATCATAAAATTACTTTTCCATCAAACCAGAGTGCTTATATAACCCCTTCCTTTACTGAAATGTGGCCAGAACCGAGAGAGAGAGAGAGAGAGAGAGCGAGCTATAAAATTATGAAGATAAGCAGTGAGCATAGATGGCCTTATTGACGTACATAATTTAGATAACCAAGCTCTGTATCTTACAGAAAAGTACTTTCAAATAGAAAGTGCTTTGATTTTGATGAGAGAACTGTGATTGTTATATCACTCTGGCTTCTACAATGCACAGTATACCTAATTGTCTTAACAACTTTGTGCAACATTTTTCTTGAAACCTAAAAAGTTTGAAGTGTGTGTACGTGTGGATTAGTTTCCAAGGGCTGCTGTAACGAATAGCCACAAATTTGGTGGCTTACCACAACGGAAGTTTATTTTCTCACAGCACTGGAGGCCAGAAGTCTGCAATCAAGATGTCATAGGGCTACACTCCCTCCAGCTCCACAGGAGAGGGTCCATTCTTTGCCTCTTCCAGGTTCTGGTGGCTGGTGACATTCCTTGACTTGTGGCAGCATCTCTCTAGGCCCCATTTTCACATGGTCTTCCCTTCTCTGCGTGTCTTTTCTGTCTCAAATCTCCCTCTGCCTCTCTCTTATAAGGACACTTGTCATTGGATTTAGGGCCTGCAAGGATAATCCAGGATGATCTTGTTCAAGATCCTTAACTTAATGACATTTGCAAGGACCCTTTTACCAAATAAAGTCACAGTCACAGGTTCTAGGGATTTGAGGTGGACAGCTTTTTAGAGTGCCATTTTTGGATCTACCACGGTGTTTATAAACTGGGTGTGCACAACCACAGGAAGATAAAGAGGGGTGTATATATTTGAAGAATCTGATCTGAGCTTGTATATTTAGCTTGTACAGTCTCTAACTCGTACATTTAGACTCACATTGAACATCCACAGTCTTAACTCCTTTTTTTTTTTTTGAGACGGAGTCTCACTCTATCGCCCAGGCTTGAGTGCAGTGGAGCAATCTGGGCTCACTGCAACCTCTGCTTCCCGGGTTCAAGCAGTTCTCCTGTCTTGGCCTACCAAGTAGCTGGGATTATAGGCGCCTGGCACCACGCCCAGCTAATTTTTTGTATTTTTAGTAGAGATGGGTTTTCACCATGTTGGCCAGGCTGGTTACAAACTCCTGACCTCAAGTGATCTGCCCACCTCAGCCTCCCTAAGTGCTGGGATTACAGGCATGAGCCACCGCGCCTGGCCAGTCTTGACTCTTTAGAAGCAATGCAGAAGGCCGTTTTGCCGTAATTTTACCAAGCACTAATAGCATCCGACGTGTGTTGAGGTTAGTGCACTGCATGGAAACACGTAGCCTAGCCAACCACTCAACAGCCACATATCAGTGTGGCTTTGTTGTTCTTCAGTCATGTGGACTATTCAAATTATACTTATTGAATTTTATGGGATGATATAATATTGTTTCATGAGATTTAGAGCTTAAGGATTTAGAAAGATCTGGGCCTCTTAAGAATGTCAAAGATCTATTATCTATGAGAAGTTTTCATATAGACAATGGCATAAGGCACATATGAGAGACTGTTGGTGATATCAGGAGCCAGACTGGTAGTTCCACAGACAATGCTATCTCTCTTTAAATAATTGATGCCTGTTTCAAAGTTAAATATTTGCAAAATAAACTAATTGCAGCTGAAGCAGAAAAATACTAAAAAAAGTCTTTTGAAGCCATTTTATTCTTTATGCTGCCTTTATTTATTTATTTTTATTTTTTTGAGATGGAGTCTCACCCTGTCACCCAGGCTGGAGTGCAATGGTGGGATCTTGGCTCACTGGAACCTCTGCCTCCTGGTTTCAAACGGTTCTCCTGCCTCAGCCTCCCGAGTAACTGGGATTACAGGCACCCACCACCATATTCAGCTATTTTTTGTATTTTTAGTAGAGATGAGGTTTCACCATGTTGGCCAGGCTGGTCTCGAACTCCTGACCTTGTGATCCGCCTGCCTTGGCTTCCCAAAGGGCTGGGATTACAGGTGTGAGCCACTGCACCCGGCCTATGCTGCTTTTTAAGATACAGATGTTCTGACATCTTTGGAATATTGCAGTTTTGGAAAGTCTCACGTATTGCTGAGCATATTTTTCCCGGCATATCTTTGAAGGCACTTAAGGAAAACAAATGAAAATGTTTTTTAAAAATTAATTACCAAGCATAAGATAATATATGGCCATGGTGAAAGAAATAGTGACTTATGAAGTAAATTGCTTTACTAAACAACTTTCTTTTTATGTTTACTTAGATTGCAAATTAGGCCTTGTACTTTCTTTGAGGACCATGATAATAAGAAAATATTTGTATTAATTATCTCCATGCTGTAATCTAGATGTAAAGAAACTTAGATTGAAGAATTCATTTTACTTGTAAGAATGGGTTACATTCTTGCAATAGGCTGGACAATTACTTTTCCTAGGATATTAGAAAAAAACCTGGCCAGGTGTTGTGGCTCATGCCAGCACTTTGGGAGGCCGAGGCGGGCAGATCACCTGAAGTCAGGAATTATAGACCAGCCTGGCCAACATGGTGAAACCCCATCTCTACTAAAAATACAAAAATTAGACAGGTGTCTGGCGGGCGCCTGTAGTCCCAGCTACTCAGGAGGCTGAGGCAGGAAAATCACTTGAACCCAGGAGGTGGAGGTTGTAGTGAGCCGAGATCATGCCATTGCACTCCAGCCTGGGCGACAAGAGTGAGACTGTCTCAAAAAAAGAAGAAAAACCTATGGCACTTTTTGTCTCTCTTACAACATTATTCACATTCTACCTTGAAAAACTGGTTGTGTAAGTCAATTTCCTACAAAACTATAAACCAGTTGAGGGTAAAGATGTTAGTGTCCTATAAAAATGTTTTCCCCTATGCTTCCTAGCACTGTGTACACACAATAGACACATAACAGGCACTCAGTAGATAATGAATGAAACGCAGCCTGCATCTTGGGGAACTAGGAGGCTAACCCACAGTGGGTTGGCAAGTTATTCTCCTCAATGATATCTGGCACCCTGGGGAGCCATTTATCATTTTCTTAAAAAATGATCATTTTCTTCTTTTTTATTTTTTCTATGCTTTCTATTTTTGTCTTTCATCTTCCTTTCTTCCTGTTTCTTCCTTCCAAACTATGCCTTTGGCTGCCTGCATGATATTCCAGCCACTGCACCCGTAGGCATTTCCTAGACCTGCAGGGGGCATTCCTTGGAGTTCAGAGACTTTCTGGGGTAGGCTTCCCATCCCATGATTCCATCAAGAACTTGATCACTATAGCACCAAGGGAGGAAATGAATTCCTGCTATCTGTTCCCTATAGTTACTCTATTTTTACTTTTTTTTTTTAGACGGAGTTTTGCTCTGTAGCCCAGGCTAGAGTGCAGTGGCACCATCTCGGCTCACTGCAACCCCTGCCTCCCAGGTTCAAGCAATTCTCCTGCTTCAGCCTCCTGAGTAACTGGGATTACAGGTGCATGCCACCACGCCCGGCTAATTTTTCTATTTTTAGTAGAGACGGGGTTTCACCATGTTGGTCAGGCTGGTCTCGAACTCCTGACCTCGTGATTTGCCCACCTCAGCCTCCCAAAGTGCTGGGATTACAGGCGTGAGCCACCGCACCCAGCCTCTATTTTTACTATTTGTTTATTTATTTATAGTAGAGATGAGGTCTTCCTATGTTGCCCAGGCTGGTCTCAAACTCCTGGCCTCAAACAATCCTCCCACCTCAGCCTCCCAAAGTACCAGGATTACAGGTGTAAGCCACCATGCCCTGCCATTACTGCATTTTGAATGCACTTTTAATGTCAACCATCAAGAAACAAGAAAGAGGGTCAGGCAGGTGGCTCATGCCTGTAATCTCAGCACTTTGGGAGGCCAAGGCCGGAGGATCACTTGAGGCTAGGAGTTTGACAGCAGCCTGGGCAACATAGGGAGACCATGTCTCTTCAAAAAAATTACAAAAAAAGTCAGCTGGGTGTGGTGGTGCATGCCTGTAGTCGCAGCTACTCGGGAGGCTGAGGTGAGAGGATCACTTGAGCCCAAGAGGCCAAGGCTGCAGTGAGCCATGATTGTGACACTACACTCCAGCCTGGGTGACAAAGTGAGACCCTATCTCAAGGAAACAAGAAAGAGGAGACATAGAGATCAGTATGGATGGAAGGATGTGAGTTCTGGCAAATGAGGAAGGGCTACAGTGGACTAGAACAAGCAGAAGGAAAAATTAGGAGGAAAATCAGAAGGAGATTGAGAGCCTATTAATTTGTCAAAAAGTCAGTAACTTAGGTTATTTCAGCCCAAATTGTAAATTTTGTACAAATTCTTCTAGAACAGATGATAAAAGTTTCCTCTAAATTTAACTATTGGTTTTTCACATAGATTTTACTTCATGAACACTGAATTGTAACCACTTTTATTCACACATTAATATGAAATAGTATATTTATGTTATTCCATGTGGTCCTGCAGACCCTTTTCACCCTGAACCCCAAACCCCAGGGATGCAGTCTCTTGGTCTGTGGTAAAACAGCCAGCACCCCCCTCATGTTCTCTTCAAGACAGCATGCAAATTCTGATGCCGAGTCCTCCCTCACTAGACCTTTGTCTTTCTGCTCATGGACTCTGGAACACTTGTTTCTAAAGAGCATCAACTGAGGCTGGGTGTGGTGGTTCCTGCCCGTAATCCCAGCACTTTGGGAGGCCAAGGCAGGAGGCTCCCTTGAGTCCAGGAGTTCGAGACCAGCCTGGGCAACATTGCAAGACCCCTGTCTCTACAAATTAAAAAAAAAAATTGGCTGAGCACTGTAGCATGTGCCTTTAGTCCTAGCTACTTCAGCGGCTGATGTGGGAGGATCCCTTGAACCCAGGCTTTGGAGACTGCAGTGAGCTATAAACGGGCCACTCCAGCCTGTGGGACAGAGCAAGACCTGTTCTCCCAATCCTTGCTATTCAGGGGCTAATCCATGGATCAGGAGTGGCAGCAGCCCCTGGAAGCTTGTTAGAAATACAGACTCTCAGGTCCCATTTGGCAAAACCCCACATTCAAGTCCGAAAAGCACTGCTCTCTAATTCATGTGTGCAGTCGGCCCTCCTGTGTCCGAAGGTTTACAACCTTGAAATCAACCGAAGACCAAAGATGTAGTTAGACCTATGATTGTTCTGTCTGTCCTGAACAGACTTTTTGTCCTTGCCATGATTCCCTAAACAATACAGTATCACAACTACACAGGACCACATTATATTCAATATTGTAAGTAATTTAGAGGTGATTTCAGTATACACGAGACGATGTAAGTTATATGCAAATTCATTTTATTATCCAAATTTTTATGTAACATTATGTTATATAAGAGACGGGCATCTGTGGATTTCGTTATCTACAGTTCTTGAAACCAATGACCTATGGATACTAACAGGACAACTGTTATTAATCTCACCAGTCTGTATTAGTCCAGTCTCACATTGCTAATAAAGACAGTTCTGAGACTGGGTAATTTATAAAGGAAAGAGGTTTGACTCACAGTTCAGCATGGCTGAGGCGGTCTCAGGAAACCTATAATCATGGTGGAAATGGACACAAGCACATCCTTCCTCACATGGCAACACCAAAGAAAAGTGCAGAACAAATGGGCAGAGAAAGACCGTTATAAAACCACCAGATCTGGTGAGATCTCATTACCATGAGAACAGCATGAAGGTAGCTAACCCCATGACTCAATTACCTCCCACTGGGTCTCTCCCACGACATGTGGGGATCATCAGAACTGTAATTCAAAATGAGGTTTGGGCAGGGACACCATCTAACTGTCCAAAGCTGGTGGGTTCTTGGTTCCACTGACTTCAAGAGCCACAGACACTCACTGTGTTAGTTCTTAAAGGCAATGTGTCTAGAGTTTCTTGCTTCTGATGGTCAGGTGTTCAGTCTCTCTTTTCTGGTGGGTTTGTGGTCTATACTAACTTCAGGAGTGAAGCTGCAGACCTTCATTGCGAGTGTTATAGCTTTTAGAGGTGGCGCATCTGGAGTTATTCCTTCCTCCCCTCCAGAATCATTTTATTTCTTGCAGTGAGTTAGTGATCACTCCAGCCTCAAAAATGAAAACACAGACCTTTATAGTGAATGTTACAACTCACAGATGTAGTAAAAGAAATCCAAAGACCCAACACCAAGATTTATTACAAACAACAAAAGAAGAAGCCTTCTAGAGTGCAAAGAAGGACTCAAGCGTGTTACTACAACTGGCTGGGGCAGCCTGCTTTTATTCCCTTATCTGGCCCCACCCACATCCTGCTGATTGGTCCATTTTACAGAGAGCTGATTGGTCCCTTTTGACAGGTGCTAATTGGTGCGTTTACAATCCCTGAGCTAGACACAAAAGTTCTCCAAGTCCCCACTAGATTAGCTAGACACAAAGCACTGATTGGTGCATTTACAAACCTTGAGCTAGACACAGGGTGCTGATTGGTGTGTTTACAAACCTTTAGCTAGACACGGAGTGCTGACTGGAGTATTTACAATCCTTTAGCCAGACATAAAAGTTCTCCAAGTCCCCACTAGATTAGCTAGACACAGAGCACTGATTGGTGCATTCACAAACCTTGAGCTAGACACAGGATGCTGATTGGTGTGTATACAATCCTCCAGCTAGACATAAAAGTTCTCCAAGTCCCCGCTAGACTCAGGAACCCAGCTGACTTCACCTAGTAGATTCCGCACAGGCGCCACAGGCAGAGCTGCCTGCCAGTCCTGTGTCGTGCACCCGCACTTCTCAGCCCTTGGGCAGTTGAGGGGACCCGGTGCCATGGAGCAGGGGGCGGTGCTTGTCGGGGAGGCTTGGGCAGTGCAGAAGCCTATGGCGGTGGGGAGGCTCGGGCATGGGGGGCTGCAGGTCCGGAGCCTTGCCTTGCGGGGAGGCAGCTGAGGCCGGGCGAGAATCCCAGTGTAGCGCCCACAGGCTGGCACTGCTGTGGGACCTGGCGTACTGTCCGCAGCTGCAGGCCCGTGTGCTAAGCCCCTCACTACCCAGGGCCAGCGGTGCCGGCCGGCCGCTCCAAGTGCAGCCACGCTGAGCCCACGCCCACCCGGGACTCGCACTGGCCTGCGGGCTCGGCGGGCAGCCCCGGTTTTCGCCTGCGCTTCTTCCACACCTCCCCACAAGCAAAGGGAGGCGGCTCCGGCCTCGACCAGTCCAGAGAGGGGCTCCCACAGTGCAGCCGCGGGCTGAAGAGCTCCTCAAGCACGGCCAGTGTGGGTGCTGAGGGCGAGGAGGCGCTGGGAGCGAGCGAGGGCTCCCAGCATGCCGTCGCTTCTCAAAACCGTATCACCCTCCAACTATAGACTCTATTCACTGAAGACGTAGATTCCATACTGCTGTTTTTCTTTGTAATCCTTCTTGTCTCTTTTCCTCATTCCCTGCCCAGGGAAGACAGGACCCAGGGTTCCAACATAACGGGTGCTTAATAAATGCTGACTGAGAACTTTCCCAAACTTGGACCCTTCACTGCTATGGTTTCCTAACATTGTTCAGCCATTTGCCATCCATTTGAATTTGCCACAATCTACGTGCAGAAATATCCTGACTCCGCTAGTGTGGCATCAGGCCGCCCAGGACACTGGAATGCAGCACGTATTGTGGGTAATAAAATGAATTTGTTGACTCCTAGGATTTCATTGCTAGTGACTTGGCCTTCCTTTTTAGTGTTGAGAATGGTTTATAAGGAATGTTGATGTAATAGTCTGGAACAGGGATCACAAACTGAAGCCTGTAGGCCAAATCCAGGCTGCTCCCTATGTTTGTAAATACAGTTTTGCTGCCTATTTGTTTATGTATCATCTATGGTTACTTTCAGCTACAATGGCAAAATTGAGTAGTTGTGACAGGTAACTGTTCCGCAGAGCGTAAAATTTCACTATCTAACCTGTTACAGAAAAAGTTTGCTGATCCCTGGTCTAGAATCCATATTTGATGTGAATGTGGCAAGTGCAGTTCCCCAGGGTCACTGGAAGTTATAAGGACCCTGTTCAGTCAGTTTCCAAAGACGGCTTTCAATGACCTTCACCTTCTCGTGTTCATGGCCTTGTGTAATCCCCTCCCCTTGAATTTGGGATGAAACTAATGACTCACTTCTAACAAACACATGGCAAAAGTGATGGGATGTCACTTTCATGGTCGGATTACAAAACACTGTAACTTTTGTCTTGCCACGATTGCCTTCTTGGTTTCCATGCTTTCATGAAGCTAGCTGCCATGTTGAAGAGGCCCATGTGGGAAGGCATCATGGGCCACTTCTGGCCAATAGCCAACAAGAAACTGAATCCCTTAGTCCAGCAGCCCTCAAGGAATTGCATCAATGAGTGCAATAACCACATCAGTGAGTGCGAAAGTGGATTCTTCCCCAGTCAAGTCTTGAGATGACTGCAACCCCAACTGACACCTTGAATGCTCATGAGAGACCCTGAAGCAGAGGATCCAGTGAAGTTGTGCCAGATTCCTGACCCACAGAAAATGTGTGATAATAAAGGTTATTTTAAGCCACTAAATTTGAGGATTATTTATTCTGCAGCCATAGATAACTAATCCAGACCCTAAAACCATACTATAGATCTTGGCACACATTGCCATAACATTTTCCAGCACCCAGAAGGATACTGTCATGAGCATTGACTGAAACAGGCTGGCCAGCATCTTACCTCTTTCCTAGTATGGAAAATCCTCTGCTCTGGGCACCAGTGGCCCTTTTCCACTAGGGCAATGTGTCCTAAACATTTTCATGTTATGCCATGCACAGAAAATAAGATATGTATGGTACTCTGTGAATGCACAAGACTGCTCACTGTTGGAAGGGACCAGTTCTGGAGGCTGTAACCACTCAAGGCCCACCCTGAGCTGAAGTTTTCAATAACGTAGCATCTCTGTAACCCAGTCACCGGATAAGCTGGGAAGGCTCTCTGCTTGCTGGTGTACTCTGGCATGGGCACACAATCTAGGCTTGGTGACTTTGAAACTTGAGTGAGTGGTGTAAAGGCCAGAGGTCAGAGAGATGAGAGTCCAGGTGGTAAAGGCGACATCTGGCAGTGATTTCTATGATCAGTGCTGGGGTCCAGTCCAGTCTATTTATGCAGCCTCTCCTCCTTTGGCCTTTGTTGGTATTCAGGCCTGCTTGTCCAGCCTTCTGGTCAATTCTGAGAACCATCTAATATCTTTCCAGTAAGTTCCTTTTTTTGCTTAAGAGAGCCAGGATTGGTTCCTATTGTTCAATACTGAGAAACCCAGCAGATACAGATAGTGAGTAATATTAGAGCAATACATGGTAAAGACTGAAAACATAGGTTCAAGAAGGGCGTGGATATGTTCATGGCTAATGCATTTTTACTATTTACATATCTATGTACAATTCAATTATTTTCATAATAAAATTTACTTTTATTATGCATTATAATAAAAGTACATTACTTTTAATAATGCATTATAATTGTCCATTATGGAAACATTTTACAATTTTTCCTTCATGTCTTTTTGGTAATGATTTTGGCAGTGCTATAATTATCGTATTGCCTCTTTTCATTTATCATATCATAATCATTTTTCTATGTCTTCAATAACATATTTTTCAGAGGCCATAAAATATTTGTTTCAGGTTGTGCCTGTGCAAGAAGCCTGGAGAGAGTGGATCTGAAATTGGGCCTGAGATCCACTAAGTCGAGAGGAAGGGGTGCCTTTTTCTAATTGGTTGGCCTCTTTTGGCACTTCCACTGCCCAGAAGGGATACCTTAAAAAAAAAAAAAATTGGCACGAATGTGCTATATGTGCTCCTGTAGCATAACTCCACTGAATGGGGTATGTGATAACTTCTTCCAGTCTCTTCAGGTTGGGCATTTGATTTGCTTCTATATTTAATCTATCATCAATACTTCTTGTTGAACATTTTTCAGCCTAAAGTATTTTCATATTTAGATTGTGTTTTTGGCTTTTTTTTGATAGATAAGTCAAAAAGTATGAACTCCTTTATGTCTCCTTATAAATATAACCAAGTATGTAGCTTTCCAAAAGGACGTTATCAATGTTCTCTATCTCCTTCTATATGAGAAAGTACCCATTTCACAGCATCCTCCCCCACAACTGAAATAATTAATTTCTTGATGGAGAACCACCAGTCCCCCTTATAAAATGCTTCCAACAAAATGTTAGACAATTCCATTCATTCAGCTGTTCCTAAGATACGGAAAGCTCTAGATAATTCCTAAGTGTGCTGACAGAAAAAAAGTACATCTTCATAAGTGTTTCAAGAAAGTTTCATGAGGCCTGGAGCCCATTTATTCTACCATGGCTATCATACATTTAAATAGAGCTTGGCCTACATTAAACTCATTGTTACTGTAATATAAATTAAAGTGTTAGAACACTGTAAATACAGTGACATCATGTGATTTAAAGTGCAGTGGTTTAAAAAAAGTCATCAAACAAGTTAAAATTAATGGATACTTCTATCAAAGTATAACAGAGGCTGGGCGTGGTGGCTCACGCCTGCAATCGCAGCACTTTGGGATGCTGAGGAGGGTAGATCACGAGGTCAGGAGTTCGAGACCAGCTTGGCCAACATGGTGAAACCCCGTCTCCACTACAAGTACAAAAATTAGCCGGGTGTGAGCACATGCCTGTAGTCCCAGCTACTTGGGAGGCTAAAGCAGGAGAATCGCTTGAACCCGGGAGGCGGAGGTTGTAGTGAGCTGACACCACACCACTGCACTCCAGCCTGGGTGACAAAACAATACTACTACTACTACTACTAATAATAATAAAGTACAGCAGAACATCTAGTTGTCTGGGTAACTGAGGGAGAAATTAGGCCGAATGACTCTTACTTGTTCTGGCCAGATAATCTTGGCCTTAAATTAAATCACCTTTGGCCTACCTTCTTCAAAAGGAAATTATTTTCTCTTCGGCAAAACATTTCTTATTTGACCAAATGATTACCATCATATCTTTGGAAGCAAACAAAATATCAGAATTTACATCATATAATTTACACATGCAAAGCCCGATTTTGCCAGCTAGGGAGGGATAAGCTAAACAAAAGGAAGTGGTGAAAACAAAGTAGTACTGTTATGATGGGTCAGAGAGCAACACTTGGCAAGTTGTGCCAAATTAGTCGACGAAGCACTCTATTGGGAATTGCAAAGTAGGAAGTCCTATTTTTGACTCTGCTGACCTCAGTAAATATTTCCTTGTTTTAAAAATGGGCATAACTTTGTTACCTAAGAACCCTGTTATGAAAATTAACGAGTCTATAAAATTTTCTGACGTCTCTAGAAGCCCTTCCTAAACACACACTATAATTTTGTATTCATACAGTGCCTGCTCCTGCTTTTTGAAGATATGCCGGTCTTTATTAATGACACCTTCTACCACTGTTAAGTTCACTGTGAGTCCTCGTAAAATTAATAAAATAGTCACTATTGTAAGTGGGAGACTGCTTTCAGAAGTGGTTTCTACTGCCCATATGGTCAACGTTACGGAATTAAACACTGTGAAGTACCAAAGGCAATGCGTTCCGCTTTGGAGGGAGGGGGCAAACGGGAACGGGACTAAGGCGAGAGCTGGCAGCACTGCGCCGGGAACCTGAGCCGCTCCGCACGCCCCGGGCCGACGGGTCCTAGAGCGTCCCGGGGCCTGGGCTCGCGGCAGCCCCAGCGGGGCTCGATTACTCTCGTCTGGGCGAGAAGCGGCGCCTCGGCTCGGGGTAGCCCTACGGTAGGGAGGTGGGGCGACGACAACAAAAAGAAGTCAAGTGGGAGGGGATTCGCCGGCGAGGGGGGCGACGGCTGCCGCCAAGGGGGAGGAGGCGGACACCTCCGAAGGGATCTGCGGCGCCGGGAGCCCAGCGATCCTGCCCACGAGCGACTGGCGGGCCCAGCAGGGCGCCTCGCGGCGCGCAGCCGGGAGCCCCGCGGCCCGCCCCCTCGCGCCTCTCTCGCGCCTCCGTCCCGCCCCCTCGCCTAGCGCCGCCCGCGCGCAGCGTCTCGCGCCGGCCCGGCCCGCCCGCCGGGAAACAGCCGCGAGAGCAGCGAGAGCAGCGGCCGCGGCGGCCGCCAGCGCGCCTTCCCCTCCCGCGTTCCCGTGTCGCCCCCGCCCTCGGCGCCTCGTCCCCGGGCCGCGCGCCCACGCTCCGGCCAACGTTCTCTCCCGGCCTCCCCGGCCCGCCGCCCACTCCCGCGTCGCCGAGCTCCTCAACCGCCGCCGTCTCCCTGGGCGCGCGGCCCGCCGCCTGCTTCCGGGGCGGGCGGACTGGGCGCCTGGTGCCGGCGGCCGCAGCGACAGCGCCCCCGGGAAGCAGAGGAGGAAGAGAAGAGGTGGAGGTGGCCGCAGGCTGAGTCGCGGCCGGGATGTCCGGGCAGCCGCCGCCGCCGCCGCAGCAGCAGCAACAGCAGCAGCAGCTGTCGCCGCCACCGCCGGCGGCCTTGGCCCCAGTCTCCGGAGTCGTCCTGCCGGCGCCCCCAGCCGTCAGCGCCGGCTCCTCTCCGGCCGGCTCGCCCGGCGGCGGAGCGGGCGGCGACGGCTTAGGGGCCGCGGCGGCCGCCCTGCTCCTCCACCCGCCGCCGCCGCCGCCCCCGGCCACCGCGGCCCCGCCGCCCCCGCCGCCG